>NC_051057.1:21237729-21537729 GCF_904848185.1 Acanthopagrus latus | reverse complement strand
ATTACGACTGTTACAACATCACAGGTTTTTAAAGGCTTGAACATGGCTGGAAACATTTGGGATACTGTAAGTGCAAAACTCAGCAACATCCAAAGAGTTCTGGTCATTTTTCGACATTTAAATGAAGAAATGTTAAATACTGTGCCTTTAAAATTGGTAAAATTAAAGTGTAAAAACTATAACTTGTAGATTTGGCTGCCTGGAGCGGTGATTTTTAGTGGTTATGCTGAGCTGACTGGCTGTGAGTTGTGGTTTCATATCTAACTAACAGATAAGAGTGATATTGATCCTATCATTTAACTCGTGGCTAGAAAGCAATAAGCAGACAACTCTAAATCTCAAACTAGTCTTCAAATATAAACTAACTCTTCAACGTTTCATAAAACATTTAACTCTGTGTCTCTAGATCGTCTTCTAACACTCATTCATTAACACCAGCTGCGAGCCTTTACACGTGGCTGATGAACTCGACGTCACATTAATTTGACAAGACGGCAGCATCAGTCATCATAACCTCACATCAAATTCCCATTGACAAGGTGGGAAGCTGTGCCATGTTGTTTGAGTGTGCTGTCAATGGCGACCTGAATCAATGCAGACACTCTTCAAACAGGGTAAATGACGACGCGGTTGACAGAGCTGCACTCGGGGGTCTAATATTTATAAGCGGGCGAGGCTGTCACGTTTTATCGGGAAACCATTGTCATCTATTAGATCTCTCAACCTTTCCCCCGGTGTTTGCTTTAAGAGAAAGTGTGTTGAAGAAGTAGAACATCTCCGTAGATTTCCTCGTTTCACGCCCGCATGCCGTCTCCGTCTCACGCACCCTCGCTCTTTCTCTTGCATCGATGGTAAGACGTCTCTGCAGACGATTTATTGGACTAATTCACAAAGTGCTTCTTGCATCACAGAGATGGCCTGACCTCCTGTAAGCCCCAGTGGATGTACTGGTTCTGAGAGACTTGCCAGCTAACAATGGTGCATTTAACAGTGCTAATGCTGTGCTGGCAGCCGTGTAAACAGGCTTGCTGTTACATTCCCCATGTGAAATGATGTGTAGTGGGTGTCCAGTCGATATGGCAGCAGCACATTCCAGTCATGAATAACAAGCAACATATATTTCAATAGATTCATTGAGATTCCTGTGTAAACATCAAGGAGAGATTTTGTGAGGGAAACAAAATGTTTATTATTTCATATAATCTTTGAATAACCAGCTCTAACCCACTATTTTTTTCCACGAAGATCAATAGTTCATCTTATCTTCTCTCATCTAAAGTAGCATTTTAAACCATACCAAAACACAATTTGCCAACCACGTCTTTTTTTTTTTTTTCTGAACTACAATACGTTTCTGAGATGCTTTGTATTTTTCAAAGCAAATGCCACGAACACAAAAGACCAGAAACTGCTTCAGAAGCTCATCGCGTTTTGTAACCTTTCAAAGAGCCGTTTCATGCTGGGATCCAAAGCGCTCTCAAACAATAATTGCAATTTATAACAATCATTTAAAGTTTCCAATCTCAAAAACAAAATCAGAGATGTCCAATAAACCAACATTTTTTTTTCAACATTAAAAAATGTTGTTGACATTCTGACAGACAGAACAGGCTATGAACACACATTACAACAGCCAAAAACAGGCATAGCGTAATCATATATTTCTAATTTGCAACAATGTAATCTCTATAGAGAAAACATCTGACACTGCTTTTCCGCTTTTTTTTTTTTTGTTTTTCCTGAATTGTTTTAATGTCCAGTTAAATGTAAAACCACCTGATGTTTTTTTTTTTTTTTTTTGTCAAGATCAATGCATTATTCCCTGAGAAATGAGCAACTATGTCCTTAAAACACTGTCAATGTTAAAGATGGTAAAAAAAAAAAAAACAATTCCCCGATCTCTGGCTTCAATTTAAAATCAATAATGTGTGCAGAATTCTGTTACAACTACTGCTGCTATATGGTTGGTGTACACACACACACACACACACACACACACACACACTAAAATTAACTGTCTATAAAAGAGACATATGCTCACATCAGCTAACGCAGCTAAAGGCAGATGAACAGACGCCAGCTTTGTGTCTGCTCCAACACCATAATGGATTCACTTTCATACGAATATATTGGGCGGCTGTGATCTCTTTAGTGTTTATCTCATTGCACTTTGAATATGAATCACTCCTCAGTGACCCACCAACCACCCAATTTAAACTTAAAATCTGCTCGCGTTTCAAAGAAGCTTATCCACCACTCATGTGAACTTTGTCCCTGCCTCTTCAATCATTCACAAAGCCCCTACCCCTAAAAATATGCTCCTCATGTGTTGTTTTGCTTTAATTCTGCTTACCTCTTGTGACTCCATTCATATTAGCGGAGCGCTCACTGTACTATCTTGGTATTGCCATGTGACCGAACTGTAATTTCACTTCTAAATTTAATTAGCATTTCAAACGCATAACAATCCCCTCTGCCAATCCATGTCTCATTAGTGGTGTCTATTGAAAAAACTCTGAAGTTGCTTCATTAACATAGGTACGTTCCCTCTGAGCTCCCATGGTTCTTGTTGATGCTGTTTCTCTTCTGGTGTTAAACAGAATTAGAATACCATTAGTTGCTGGATAAGGTTGAAAGATGAAATGCTGTGTTTTTTATCACAGTTTCCCTGAGGGACTCTATGTCAGTGGGAGCAATAGTTGCCTGTGACTGCTTAAATACTTCGGCACTGCCGTAGATATCTACGAAACCTTTTGTGTGCTGGTGTTTTAGAAGTGCTTTTTGGGTCAGATTTAGGAGAAAAAATGCATATCTTGCATTATAGTCATTTCTATTTAGCCTTTATCAATTTTTAATTGATTGAAAAAAGAAAAAAAAAATACATAATCTAAATCAAAACCTGGTCATGAAACTCTTAAACGCTCCATTGTCATTCCCACAAAATAATACAGAATGAAATACAGGACAGGCACAGTGAAACAGTGGATTTAGGAAGGACTAAATGGACGAGGATGGAGGAGACTTAAGCATAAAAAAAAGAAAAAAAGAGGAGGATTAGAGGAAACATCTGTTTGTAAAAAGAGACAGATGTCCTCAACAAGTTTAATACTCATAATAGTATCTCTCCTCATCTGCTGATTTAGCAGCAGATTAGATTGTCAGTTTGAGGACAGACGAGGGAGTTTAACCCAGAGCAGAGGGTGAAGGAAAAAAAAAAATGTCTGCAATAAATATTGTGAGATTTTTAGTGCAGCACTTCACCAGCGATGTTGGATTAAGGACAGCTATTTGATGACTTGAAAAATCACTTCTTACGCAAGACACATAGTAATATACGAGATATGTGAAATCATGAATATAAATCCCATCCACTTCACCTGTGCTGTTACGTTTTTATGAGTGCTGTGGCACTTGGTCTTCTAGGGAAAGATTTAAATCTTCACCCTATCTGATATCTTCAGGTACAGGCTTTAGATCAGCACACCTGGAGACAAACGTGTCTCTCTTTGGACAGCAGGACAGATCAGTCGGGCAGCATCGGGCACCAAAAACAACGTGGATAAGAACGATCACAGCTAATATAACTAGATGATTAAAGTTAGGTGAATATTGTGGTATGGGTTCAAATCACATCTTTGTTAAGGTAAGGTGCTAACAAATTATTATTCTAATCATTTTCCTTGTGAGGACAGAATTCCTCACACGTCATGATTAATATCCTATCAATACTGGAAGACTTTTGGACCTGTCGGTCGAACGTAAGGCAGCAGATACTGCTGAAGTGGCCATGAACATCACAACCCTCCAGATCTTCTTTGTTCGGCACGTTCATCTGATCTGAGAGAGCGTGTCTTTAGTGAAGTCGCCATGATTACTATAAAGAACAGAAGCAGCCAAACCAGAGCACCTTTTCTTTCTGCGAGCTAATTGAAAAGAGGACACACAATTCAACAGAAATCTAAGTTTTACTGAGTGATTTTGAACTTTTTCACCTTAATAAAAAGTGCCGCTGGGGGTTACGCACCTTTTTTTAAATATAAGTTTGTACTTCTCTTCTGCAGCATTTAATTAAATATGTGCTTAAAGGCATTTGAACAGTGTTTCGTGTTGGCCGAAATTTTGACGCCAAGGTTTTCATTTTTATTTCAACTATATATTTGTTGATTATTAAACCATTATTAAACCACCTGCCTCTGACCACAAGGTTAACAAAAATAAAGACAAAACAACAGTTACAGATTTACTTTGGGAGAGATTATATCTCTCAGGTATTGCCCCCCATTGGCAATAAGAAGCCACGTTGTCTTTGTTCTGCCCAATAAAAGTTTTGCCTGGACATTAAACACAATGTATTTAAGTTGGGTCTAAAAGAAAAAAAAGAATTGTATGCACCTCGGAGACACGCTGCACCGTGCAGCTGTCATTCCCCATTTAAAACTTCAGTTAGTTTAACTGAACTGAGGAGTGTGATAAATTGCTAATGTTCCATTTAAATGTCTTTCTGCTTCCATGCTTGTATCTACTTCAAGTGTGAGTGAAGTTCTGACATAAAAGAGATGAGGATTTAGGAAGTTGTATCCCTGGAGCTCCTCAGCCTCTATACTGTCACTCCAGTAGTGTCTGGCTCGTTGCTCTTAAACCTAAGCTCATTATCCCAAAGACTTAAACTGAAATGTAATATCACCACTGGACCTCTTCTTCTACAGGCAGATTTAGAACTCATTCATCGCCTTTCCTCCAGAGGAACCGATGCCCATGCAGGACCTGTACTGGAAGGTAATTCAATTAAAACCAGTTCACTTAATGGTGTGACTGAACGGTGTCCTTGATAAAAGTTGTCCAGCTAATGACACGGAAGTCAGCAGGCAGCAGATCCACTCATAGGCATCGATACTCTGATGTGTTCTTTGTTGAAATTTCTTCATATTTCATTATTTTCACAAAGTCAGTGTCACAGATCTGTATACATGTTATATTACCAGGAGCTTTGCTCACGACTACAACTAACACAACAATGAAAATGCATATGCCACATGTTGGAAAGACAATGGCTGATTATCAGGAAAGTAGCTTGTGACTAAAGTTTTAATATCTACTGGAAAATAGACTAATAGCAGCCAGCCTGAACCGTGGTAAATCGATTAGTGAGAGTTGATTTCATTTTTAAAAAATCCACCACAGCGCCTGCTCTAAATAACTAACCAAAGTGTTTGTACTGGCAGGAGAAAACGCTTAACTGCCAACAGAAGGTGCGACACATAAAACGTGTCTTAGAGACACAATTTCACTTTTGAACAATCCTTTGTTTTTTATGGAAAAAAAAGCCGACTCAAGGAAAAAAAAATAAAAAATGAAAGCCCCACTTACAGCTATCAGAAGTTATTTATTGACGTCTCATCCCAGTTGAATTATAGACAAAGAAAATAAATAATGCATTATTGATTTTGCCTCGCAGTGTGCTGTGCAGCTCAACAGTGCAGAAGCGTAGGCACTTTGGCGAAGCATATTACCAGGGAAGAAGTGCAGATGGGCCACTCCATTTAGGCATCGCCTCTTACTCCAGCTGAGGTTCAGCTTTAAACTAGTGTGTACATTAGCTCAAACCTGTGAAGACTGGACTGAAATTTGCCTTTGGCCTTCTGAAAATAATAAATATACTGAACAGCATCATGAAAATGATTGCACAGATTGACAACCGTGGTGTTGGAAATGAGCGATTATCAAAATAGCTCCATGGGTGATGGCCCCTTTTAAAATGTCAAGAGCTTATTACAACACTTGACGGCAGTAAACCATTATAGCAATCTAGTTCTTATTTGGCTTGGAAAACACATTATGTTGTTGTTTTTTGCCAAACAGTATGCTGCCAATGTACGCCGAAGTAATTATTTCCCACATGTCTCTATCTCAAGATGATGGAGCTGACTTTTTTTAATAATCTAAGTCATAGTTTCAGCTTGAGTAAAGAAAGTCTGATTTGGTGAGGGAGGACTCGCATGTTGCCGTGTAACTGGAGAATATGAATGACTTTGCCTCCCAGGCAGAACAGTGTGCCAGGCCTGTTAGCATTTTGACAGTTTTGTGTATTAGACCACATGCTCCTGCCAACAGTTCTGTGTTGTCTGACAGCAGGGTTGCCTTAGATTGAGAGTAAGTCACAAGCTACAACTAACACCCCCACGCTCCCCGCTGGCTACTAATACATTACAGTGCAAGTAGCTTTGGACATTGGCATCTTGTCAACGGTGGGTGTAGATGACTTTTTGTCATACGGTGCGTGGCATGTGTTATGGTTGTGTTTGTCTGCAAACATTCAGCTGGCCTCATCGTAATTGAGAACATTTCAAAATTGATAAAGCCAAATGTCAATGCATCAGCAAACACAGATCAGATGATATCAAACGGGAGAAGATCTGTTTATGCATCACGCAGATGCATCAAAAGATCTCCTTGTGTTACTGACGGTACGATGTTCACGACTGGATGAAACGATGCAGAGGAACACTGGAGAGGAGGATTAGGACACAGAATTAAAGATAAAACATGGATTATAATATGTACTTGAATGGCACACAAAAGAGCTTAAAGAGCTCGGGTTTTTTGAAGTTGGGTCATACAAAGTGTATATCTATAGTCGTCTGTTCTCTACTGTAATTGCAGATCAGCGCAGCCTCAGTTTGGAGAGGCAAAGAGCCGCCACAGCCCAGACGCTCTCTGCTTCTCCAGACTGAGGCTGCACTGATTGGTGATTATTGTCGGGAACAGACCGACTATAGATATGTTCTTTATATGACCCCACTTCAAAAAACCCAAACTATCCCTTTAAGTTGCCATTAATGGCCATGATGCACTTTGTTTTTTATGTTTCCTCGAGCAGGGCTTGAATTGTAAATTTCCGTACTTTTAGTGTGATTCCAGTCAAGGAAAATAAATCATCTTTTAATGCTGGTGTGCGAACAGCACTACTCAAATTCTATTTTTGAAGATTCTACCCATGTATGTTTACTCTATTGTCTTATTCATAAGTCTAAAGCTTAGATGGTGTGTTTACAAATCTCCTTGGCTACACCTATTAACATAAAACATGTAGTATTAGATTTCCTTGGAATCTGAATTAATCGGCTCTTTCACATTTTTAAGCCGATAGCCTGAAATCATACATTATATAATGTGCTTGGGGTGTGATTGTACAAGGTTTCCGCACGAGAGCCGGAGGTGCTCGTATTTTACACCTTTGGCATGTAATTATTTCTCTCCTCGTCTTGCACATACAGTGCATTTTTCTCAATTCAGCTCCCCCAACACAGAAGGGGGTATCCTAATTGGATACGGAAAAATAATGTAGGTCTATAAATTACTACCCGATAGCTTTTGGGGATATCGGTACAGTATTCACTCATTAATAGACTGCTGTGAAATTAGCTGTAATTACGCATTCTGATGCCATGACAATGTCTTGCTGGGATCAGCTTTTTCTGCTTTCCTTTGGCTCAGGTTTGGTTCTGGTTCATTTGCTTTATTGTCTAAACAAGTGTAGCCTTTCAGACTCGGGCACAAAGCATAAATGACATCATTATTTGTTGCATCTAGCTGAAACTCTAGCAGAGTGGAAAAGATCAAATGCACCGTCTAATGACACATCTATTCCTCACAAATAGATCTGGTCTTGGTCTTTACTATTTCATGACATTTGAGATTTGTTCATCTTTTTTTTGTATCTGTTTGGATTCAGATTTGTGTTGGCGTATTGATCTACACCAAACATGACATTTAATATAATGCCCAAAAGCTCAATTGTGGCCCATCAGACAGTAGCCTCAGATAATAACCTTCTTTCACTTTATTTCAGTCTCCCATGCTTTTTGGATAAATACCCTAATCTAAATGTCAGATGAGATTTGATGAAGATCCTTTTTCCTTTTTTTTCTTTTTTCTTTTTTTTTTTTGGTTGTTTCTTCTGTTTTGACAAAAACAGAGCTGCACTGCCCTGAATGAAACAACAACTTGTCGTACTTGATGATTTTGTGTGGCTGCACGACTTAAAACATTATATCTGTAAAACTAAGGGCCAGAATCTGAAAGTATGTATATGTTGCCAGTAGATACAGAGTTTGCTGTTCATTTGGGTGTTGGTTTTTAGGTTGTAGCAACCGGCATGTCAAGAGCGCAGTCATGTTTCAACAGTTAACACCCACAATCTTCAAATAATCCTATCACAACCCTGTAAAACCCCTCAAAGTGTGACACATACCTCCAGGAAATGTACGACTGTGTGTCAGAGCTGCCTGGTTTCAGCCATGGTCAGGGCAGGAGAAACACTAGCTTAACGCTATGCACAAGAGAGCATTACAAAGTCCATGTTATTGTGGCCTACTCGTGTTAACCATGACTCTGGAGTCTGTCAAGAAAGAGGAATCATACATGTCCTCAAGTTCCCCAGAAATAGCCAGTCATGGTTAATGCTGCAACCCTGTCTGACTGGCTCAGAGAGAGAATGGACCTTGAGTATCCATTAAACTGTAAAGAGTCATGCAAATACAGATGCTGTTATTTCAAGCTTGATTTCCTGTTTTCAGTTTGTTTTCTGGGCACCTGCTTATTTCTCAGTTGTCTTTTATTTTTTTACATGTTTTTTTTTTTTTTTTTTGGTCAAATGTTGAACTGGATGGACTGAACTCTTTGGGCTCGTAGAAACAACAACATGTACTCATGATTGAGTGGATTGAACTCGGAGTCTGTTGTACTCAGACACACACAGCCACTCATAGATTGCTTGTTGGCTCATTTTAATACATTTATGGATTAGAATTACTGTCTTGCGGTTGTATGCCTGTGCACATACATAATGGACAGAACATTTTGTTTGCAGAATGTCATGACGTCACAGGATAGTTTACTTTTGAGCCTTTGAATATAAAATGGCATAACTTCATCATGTTATCCTAATAGACATTTGCATTAAAAGTTATATAGATTGATGCATAATGGCCAAAGATTTGTTTTGTGAGGTTGAAGTGTCCTTGAACTTTGAGCCACCAAAATATAATTAGCTCATATTTGAATCCAAGTGTCTGTTGAGGCATATTTTAATGTTGCTTGCCATTTGCTTTGTGGTTTTTGTATGGTTTAACTGAGATGTTGATGAAGGTCCTCAGTCAGGTTTGACTGAGCTATTTTCTTTGTCAGAACTATTATCTGTCAAACAAGACTCCGACTGGCACCCGTCCTTTCTCACTTAAAAGTGTCAATCCCACTACAAGGTCAATATGACTCAATTTGTTCTGGTCAAGGCTCAAGTAATCTTTATTTGAGGCTGGTGCAGGACCGTAAGTCTTTTCACACACCCGGCCTAACAAACTCCCAGTACTCTGTTTGAGCAGAGGCACTGATAATGGTGTTCTTGCCGTCTTGTGCAAGATTTTCTGTCTTTTTTTTTTTTTATTTTTTTTTTTTATCCTGACCCAAACCCTTGAAATATTAATTGGAATGGTGAGGAGAGAGTGAGTAATGGAGATATATTAATAACACAGTCATCCTTGTCATAAAATCAGATTAAATTTGCCACACAGGAAATGGACAGGGCATATGACCCATGGCATTTTTCAACATGGATATAGATTCTATCATTTCATTAAATCGTATTCTGTGCTACTAAACCCATGTATTTTATTAGAAAGTAGGTCTCCAGTAAAAGTGATAAGTGGAACTAAGATGATCCTGTGCCAGCTCAAAGCATGCTACAAACCAGCAGCTGACAGAAATAACTTTCATACTGTCATATTTACTTTCACATGGATGGATAAACATTCACCCGTCCATGTTCTGAAGAGGTTAATTAATTAGTTTTCCCTCAATACCTTTTTTTCATGACAATTAGCTTGTGCTTCCACACATGTGCAAGGCAAAGCAAAAAAAAATAAAAAATAAAAAATAAAAAATCCATGTTGACATTTGGAGCTCGAACTGAAAGAGAAAATAATAGGCAGATTAACTGATAATGAAAAGCAATTAAAATGCAGAAAATAATGTTTTAGCCTTTTTTTTTCTGTTATACATGTTAACATTGAAAATGGCTCATAAACAATAATTAGCAGCAGCGAAGAGGTTATGTGTTCCCCCGTGTTTGTTTGTTTGTTTGATGGCCTGGTGGTTGGTCAGCAGGATTACACACAAAACTACTGAAATGACACGAACTCTATACAAACAAAACCTTGTTGGTGAACGGGTCTCGGCTCAGAATAGACCCCATTACATTTTTTTTTTTTGTTTGGCTCTAGATAAAGGGATGGATCCTGGGAATGTTTCCTCACTTTGTTTAACATTACCTGATAGGGCAGCATTTAAGTGGCTGGTATCCATGAGTGTGTTCGATTCAACGCAGATCTATAACTTATGGGTGGTTAAAACTTTGGAGTATTTTTGGATTAGTCTGACTGAATTAAAGGGGGTATGCACTCCACTGTCTGCAATTCTAGTTCTTATTTTTAGATAACAGATGCTGAAAGACTGGCACTAACACAGCCTGTACTGCTCTATCATCAGACTATTACCTGTTGAGCTGCAGTGAGATGTTGCTTGCATGGTGTGGTGTCCATTTATGTCTAATTTCAGCCATGAACACGTTACTTTAACAGTGATTATTTGGGTCACCGGGCAAACTGAACCAAGGAGGTTGGCTACTGAACTGAACCTGTAACAATTCAGAATTAATACAGTTACCAATTCACCAGTACTTACCATTCATTTGAACAGTTTGCTTTCCCAGTGCTTATTTCAAAAGGAGACCAATAATAGAGTAGCCTTCTGACAAATGTCAAGTCTTGCACCCCTCCACTTTGTGCAATATGTCATTGAATGATGTGCACCACTCCCCTTAAATATTGCTGTGCACTTCATATTTAAAGGGCCTTTCTCAACAAATCATTGTGTGACAGGTTTAGTGTGTATGCCCTAGGAGCAACATCTGAAAAACCATGACATGTCTATAGCAAGGCAAAGACTTGACTGACAGAATAATTCCCCATTAATAGAGCGGGTCACTCAAAGACCCTTTATTCCTCTCGGCTTCACATGGAAATCAATGTAGACTTGAGATATAAAGCAGCAGCAACTTACAGTTTAAGCAAAATAAAAGTGACACATAACATCTCCAGAGGTAGGAAATAAATCTTTTTTAGTAGTTTATTTATTTAGTGTCTATCTTAGAAGTTCTGTGGCAGGCAAAGATGGTGATTCAGCTAACCCTAATTTCCTAAGAGTGGATCTGCCTTTGTGTTTTCAGCATTCAGTCCTTGTTCCCATTTCTGATGAAGCCTCTTGATAGTTGAAGCAATTGTATGAGGGGTGAGATAAGGTGTTCAATGTCAAATCCAGACTATTTCATACTATTGACATAGTAAACATACAGTGATTAAAAAAAAAGTATGAAAAGGGGATAAATTATCATATAAATGTGATAATTATCATAGACCTGGCACACACTCTGTTCATCTGCACAATACTGTTTTGGAGGATGATTTCAATTGATCTGAATGCCCCTTAGTCTTCTGCCTATCACCGCTGTCAAGTCCAAATTTCTGCTTGCTCAGTGGTTCAGACCTTTCCTCTACCACAGCCAGCCATTGAAAATCTCAATTTTCAAGATATTTCATTGTGAATCTCAGCAGCACACCGAGGACACTTAGGCCACTCACGTCTTTTTTCTAGTCCACTAAAACTTTGGCTTTTTGGTGTATTCATAGTTCATAAAAAAAATATGAGTAAAATGAAACCATCAGAAAAAAAAGCTTTTAAATATGATGTCATCTAACTTGTTTTAGGCTGAAGGAATAGTGCCTGTTTAGCCACAACTTGGTGATGATGGCTGCAGGACAATGAACACATCTCTAAAGAGAGGGTGGCCGGATGTTAGTTATTTACATAATACATCCAGACATAAAACCTCTCCTGATTTGCACGTGTTCTAACTAATCATCATCTCACAAATGAGGCAGTCAGATAAATTGAACAACAGTAACAACAACACCCCCCCCCCAACCAATCTCAGCTATCACGATCATGTATTTTGCCATTGCCTGCTCATATTGATCGAGCTCTTGCAGGAACTGGGTGCAGCTAGCTCCAGGCTAAAGCACTGGTGACAATTCGGGTGTGCAGAAAAAGAAAAAATCAGCCATAGCAAGAAGGAGATTTGAGTTGATGATGGGGGGGAAAAAAAAAATAATAATAATAAAACCCTGTCACATAGTTCTTTTGGCCATTCGTGGAGTTATTTGACAGAACAGGACTCTGTACCTTGGGCACATGTTCATCCAACTGAGTCACCATGGTGCCCAAAGTTAACACTCATAAGCTGATAAGTTTGCCTTGCATCTGTTTTCCAGAAGGAAAGCTAAAACTTACATCTCTAGGTGGTAGCAGAGCTTTGTTTTACCTCTACTTTGTACTCCGTGACATTTGCTGGTGAATTATGTGCCTTGCAAAAGTGTGTCATGCCTTGAAAAAAGGCAGCGAACCACAAGTTTGGGGGCGGGAAAATATGGAAATCTTATGGATGCTAGCTGTCAACCAGCATATAGTAAGGAGACTGTTTCTCAGAAAAGGTAAACAAAGGGAAAATTACATGGGACTCTGAATTCTAATTGAGAAAGATTTCCTTTTGATGTAACTTGGGAGATCTGAGAAGTGCTTTTTTGAGCTAATTATGGAGTCATGGCAGAGATCTAATTAGAGTGATGCTAATGAGCCTTGTTTATTCTTATCTGATGTCAAAATGAAATTGGTTGAAATTCAAATATAGGTGCCGGCATCTGAGCATCGTGCCAAGCGGGATAAAAAATGTCAGTGATGTTATTGTTTTCAAGTGATGGATTTGTCGACTTATTGTGCCTCACTTACATCAGGATGGAGAGATTTCACACGCTGTACTCCGACGATGACGCCGGAACAACGCTACACTTAAGGTGGTGCTTTCCCCTCCTACACTGGCATCTCATTTATTTTATAGCAGCAGCCTTATTTAAATAATGTACAGTAAACTCGCTATGCAATGAATTGACTGCATCTTATTATCATGAGCTGACTTGCATCATGTATTAGTCCATTAAAAAATAAAGAAGTAAGTCACGTCGATCTGCCTGTTCTGTCTCTCTCTCTCTCTCTCCATATGGGTGTATTCAGGCGTGTGTGTGTGTGTGTGTGTGTGTGTGTGTGTGTGTGTGTGTGTGTGTGTGTGTGTGTGTGTGTGCGCGCACATCTATGCATGTATGTGATTGTGGTTTGGTTTTGCAGGGTTTGATTAAAATGCCCTTAGCAATCTGGAAGATGACTGCTGTGGGTTCTCTCAAGGGGTCTGCAGATCAGGCAGAGCACCAGCTCCCTGCTCCAGCCCCAGTCAATTTGAACATGACTTCAAAAGGAAAGTTTATATTCGCAATGACCTTGAGCGAAACACGTGCACCCATCCTGTATAATGAAGGTCCAGCTTTTCATTAAGAAAAAAAAAAAAAAAAAATCTAGAAAGAAATAAATATATAGGAGATTCCAAGCCAACACATCGAACTTGCAACTGAAGCTTCGAAACTAAGGACATTACATTATTTCAGATTTGATTCAGAGGGTAGCTTTATCCATTGAAATACGCACAGATGTGTTTGTGTATGTTATTTTATTCCAAGGATCTCTCTCTATTTATTGTGTAGCTCATAAAAGCGTATTACTTTTCACCAATTACACAACATTTCTGTGCGCTCAACGCTTCTACTCTGGAAGAAAATTACTGATGGGCTTGTTAAAAAGTTAACTAAGTAAACGGAAGGGCAAACATGACATGAAAAGACTATTACTGCATATATTGCATATAGTAAATTGCACATTTTAGCAGTGAAAAGCAGTTTAAAATTCTTCCACAGATTGATAAAAAAGGAGGAATTATGTATAAACCCTTTCTTTGGTGGCCAAACTGCACGATGAATATGACTCATCTTGCCCCAGTCGAGGCAGCCATAAAGACAAATTGTTGAGATTTAACCATCTAAGTGTTTGTTTACAATGTATATTTTTTTTCTGTGGGTGGACTTCAGGGGTGGACAAAGGCCAAAATAACAAACCAAACAAACTACAACCTCAGAAGGGAAACAAGTATAACCTGAAGAAATGAAAGAAAGCACATTGCATAAATAACCTCCCTAACTTCTGATAAACGAGAGAAAACAAGGTTAACACAGTGGGCATCTCAGCCCTATTACCTCCGGCAGAACAAAAGCCATCAGTGAGGCAAAGGCTAGATGGATGACAGTGTGGCTGGTTGGAAGATCAAGGAGACGAGCAGCCCCTCTGCCCCTGAGCTGAAGCCATCTTGGCCGCTTATTTTAAGAGCCATCATCTGGGAGGAGCCAATCACACGCGTGACGCAGTAGCAAACCCAAATGCACCCCAAAGCTGACGAGTGTAGCGTCTTTCTAAAAGCCAAGTTCCCCGCAGCAGCTGGAGGTGAAGTTAGCACGCTGCCGAAGAGGATGAACCTTTTATGAACCACAAAACTTGAGGAATAAACAACCTCATGTAATTAGCTAATTGGATAAGTTGTTGGAGATAACTGAGTTTTTGTTTTAATTGATTAATTAATTGGTTGAAGGGACATGGAGGTAAGGAGAGATTTTAAATTGTGCTGCACATACAATGTTATAAGTAAATAAAACAAATGGATATACTGGATTTATATGGATCTATTTAGCTAATTAAGACACTTGGAATTGTTTTCACAGCTAAGATGACAATTGTGTTATTATACAGAGGGTAAAGTACCAAAAAAGGTACCAAATTCCAGGTACTGATCAAAATTTGAACAGTTCCAAACCCTGTATGGATAACTAAATACCATTTTCTCTTGAGGTACCTATCTGTTGATTCAAAACAGCTAAGCAGATGAGTCATTATACAGTATGCCTGAGATTGCATAGCCTGACCATTTGATCAACAGCACACATTTTAATGTGTTAGGTAAACAAGAAGAGAAGTGTCAAAAGCAGCTGTGTTTAAATTGAGCCAGAACAGCCTGTGACTTAATCACAGGTTCATCAGCAGCCTTATGGTGATGACAACACACTACATACATCAAGAGAGACGAGAAGGTCTCAAAACTTAACACGGCATTTACTAAACACACAGTCACACTGGCAACAGGCACATTATTAAACCAACAGCTGTTGCGTCGTCTCAATAAAGAGTGAATGTAGTGAACTTCCCAGAGCTGGTAGTGATTGCAGTATTGATATTCTGTAGCAGCCTGTAACTGAGCGTAATGCACAGAGACACATATGCCAAAAGGGCCTTGAGAGGTGGAGGGTTAAACTGAAGCTGCAGTCAACGTGTTCATCAACATCCTGACTGAAAGAAACATCCGAAGTGTCCTTGACCAATGAAAGCCTTCTCTGGGAAAAAAGAAAAAAAGAAGAAAACACATCAGGTACATATGGTTAACACCACTCCAGATCAATTTTAAAAGCTTGGAGCTCTGAGCTTGGAAAGATGGCTTTCTTTATATTGCTCCTGGGTCCTGGAATCAGGTCACATGACATACCTGAAATTGCAGTTTTACAGTGTTTTATATGAGATGTCATAAAGTTTACTTTAAATCGACTGGCTTGTTGTTTTTCAGTTTCTCTCCTGACCAAGACTCTCATAAAGAACATAATCAGTGAATTCACCCGTTTAGACGGAGGATTAAGACAAAAAGTGATTAACACAATGTGCATCGTCCCAAACAAATTCAGATCTGCTGCTAATGAGTCATGCTTTATAAGAGCGTTAAATAGATCAGCTCATTGACTGGTCCTTATCGACTCGCTCAGCAGAGGGTGTTATTCCTGAGGAGGTGCAATGTGTTGCAGTCCCTAAGGGTGTGACAGTGAGTCTATCACGTACTCATCCAAAAAAGATTTTAGGCAGCTTCTGCTCAGGAAAAAAGACAAAATGCCATCAGGAAAAAAACATTTTGCCAACTGAAAAATGGGGAAATACAGTTGGCTTTAATCTTCGACACTGCACGTTTCAAAACTAAAGTCAATTACGCTGCTTGTTTTAGTGTTAATAGCTGAAAAGCCAAAGGTTTTTTTTTTTGTTGTTTGTTTTTTTTTTCATGTGAAGACAACCCTGGCTGGTGTGAAGAAGCAGCATGATTTATGGATTGCATAGAGCTGAGGAGTTGAAAATTCTTGCTCTCTATATATTGGAGTAAGATGTGAGCTGCTGTGATTTATACAACAGTTACGCATGAACCTCAATAAATCAGGACATCTAATTTGTACAGGAATGAAATACGTACAGTACACTCAGCCATTTCCTGTAACAGAGCCATGTGGCTACTATGGCTATAAAGAGATTACAATGACATCCTTTACACTTGGTGACAGCTAACCCGGACACAGCCTTGATGCTCCTCTAAGAAGGTGTCAATGTCGACATAAGAAATACTTTATGAAGGTGAAAACATTACTTGACACCTATTGAGAGGAAAGAATTGCTTTGAGGGGGTCGGTGTGATCTCACCAGCATGCTCGGCGGTGGTTTGCATACAAGGTTCTGGGTTAAAACCAAAGAAAACGGTGGTGCTCATATATCACAGTCAGGGATTACAGGCAATAAACATTCATCTTCTTACCCTCTTTAAGCAATATTTTAAAGTCAATGGATTAGGTCAGAGCATGCTTGTAATCACTAGTAGGAGATAAAAAGAGTCACATCTTCAAATGCCTCCAATTAGAGGAGATGTACTACCTGTCAGGCATTAAGTTGCGCTTATCATATCATTTATATTCAAGAGTAAAGAAATCAAAATAATGGGGGCATTTCATTAAAGTATACGGTGCAAGTTTAATAAGTGCCATCCTTGTCCCTGCGTAGCTTTTAGCCGGACTGCATTTTTAACAGGTTGACTCTTAAAATACAGAATTTAAGAAGAATCCCCTGGTGACCTGTCAATGTCGGGTTCTACAAAACGGTACGTGCACTTTGCTCTATGCAGATTGACAAAGAAAAAAACAAGAACTGATGTCGCATAACAAATACATGTGGTTTATCATGTCTAAGCAGTTGATGAATATCGCACTCTGAGATAAAATCCGCCCCATTATCAAGTGAAACCCCCGTGGCGCAGGGCTTACTCGAGGGACGACGTTTCTTCTTATTCCTTACTGCGTTGACTCAAAGCCTTTAAAAGATAACAAGCAAGGTCTAGAGCACACATTTCCATTTCAAGTACACAGTTTGACATATAGAAATGCAGCCTGACATCCTTGAATGTGATAAATGGTCAGACTGTGGATTATCATTCAGCATCAGTACACTTTGGTGGCACATCTCTAACAGTTCTCAATTAAGGTTTGCTGCACAAAAAAATAAAATGTGATTGACATTTTTTCTTCAAAGCTTTGACTTAAAGTGGAAGTTTACAGGTACAAAAATTAACAAACCTGCAAATTATGCTACGCAATGTGATGGACGTCTTTACTGGAAACTGCAGGAATCATGACAGATGTGGCATTCAATGTCACTTTTTGGCTTACTTTGGTTGATTGATTATAATCATTAAAATTATGTTTTGAATGTTCAATACTTGGGAAAGACTCACTGCAGCTTGTTATTTTATTTTCCGCATTTCTTTAACACACAGTAAAAGAGGGAAACATGCTGAATAAGGTAAACATAAACATGCATTTAAGCCACTTTCTCCGCTTCACAGGCCAAACCTATGTTTTTTTAAAGAGATACCTTGGAGGAACTTCCAAACAATCCTTTGAGCAGGTGGAGTAGCCGTCCAGCAATAATGCCTGCATCTGGCATCTGTATGTTGAGCAAACTGCCAGAGTTTCTGTACAGATGGAAGCAATGAGGTGGAAGAGGCATTTCTGCTGACAGCACAATTGTTTTCTGGCATGCAAACAGTGGTGATATAATGCTGTGTGCGATGCATAGAATAAACAAGTGGCAGTCTACAATAATGCATATGTTAAAATACTGATAAATGATGGGTTTCTAGCATTATGTTTTTTTTGGTATGTGCATTTTTAAATGTCTTAGACCGAATACCACACCATTATGGTAGATTTTTCAATGTTAGACAGACAGGAGCTAATGGATCATAAGAACAGCATTTACCTCGCTGACAATGAACGGATAATTCAATATAAAATAATGCATATTCTTCCATTTGGGACTCTAAGGAACTGAGGTGGTTAATGATTTATATAGACTTTCTGTCATGCTGATCTGAAACACCCCACTACCCTCAGCACCATTTTCCTTTTTCATTATAGTTTGTTAAAGGCTGAGCCCTAAAGCAGCAAGTAAAGTTTTTAGTGTCCATCCTGTTTTATTATTTTCTTAGTATTTTGAACACAAACAATACAAAATAATTTAGGCAGAAAATCACCTGTGAAGTGAATTTGATGACCAAAGCCCAGTAAAACACTACTACTGGCACTAAATGCCAACACTGTTTTTTTTTTTTTTTTTTATTTTATTTTATTTCATTTCTTTAATGTATTTACTTGTATTGTCACTGATGTGCAGTAAAGCTTTTTAAGGGCAGATCAACAAACTTTACACATTAAAGTGTGTTTACAGGTCTTAGGGAGTACCACTGCTTATGTGAAAAAAGTAGTATTAAGCCTGTGAGTGGCTTTTGCTGATGCTACTTATAATCAGATAAATTGCTGCCAGTGATATCACCTAGTGGCTAAGTTGCTTGGTGGGAAATGTGGGCAACCGGGTTTTGAGAAGTATTTTTGATAATTTGTCCATAACAAGTCCAACAGTGTTAGACCAGTGCACTGCTTTTCAAATCAGCTTTGGTCATATGATATGCTTTATTTACCCAAGTTCATATAAATAACATTATTGTTAAACTGTAAAAGGTATTCCTTCTCTTATATGCATGTTGAAAAAATATCAGCAGATGTATTGAAATTGTAATTTTCTTACTCTTGATATCAATATTAGCCCCAACAACTGAATATTGGTTGGTCTTTACCTTTGTTGTACTCATTTACCCTAATTTTACATAATAGACACAAGAGTTTTTCGTGTGGTGCATTCAAGGCCTGGCAGACGTGATGTAAGAGTCCTGGCTGAGCAAGCACTGTACTTCACCAAGTACTTCCAAAGGCATTAGCGAGCAACACAAAACGCAACTTAAGAAGCTTAAAAAACACATTTGTTTTAGTTCTTAAATATGAGCTGAGACTGATAAAGGTCACAAATGCAACTCGACATCATAATCTCTTCAATGTCCAATCATTACTCACTCTAAGCAAAACATAAAACCCTCAGGCAGTTCACAGCATCACGCATACACCATCCCAGTCTTAATGTGCTCGCTTATGAACAAACACATTAGTGGACCAGTCGACAAGACATTCATATTTGATGTGCTGTCACTGGCTCTCTGCTTTTGGAGAATATTTACACACATACTGGTCTTATTACTGTGGCCTCCTCTCCCCTGGGAGATTGTTTTTGACAGCAAAGCGGCCGACGGGGCCATTAGAGGAACAGTGAGGGGTCTCAAGGTTGGCCACCAGCTGCCGTGCCCACACTCTCAGCTGTTCCTGCAGGCCCTTCCACAGCAGGGGCTCTCAAGTATTCCTAATATAATTGAAGCAAACCTCGGAGGCTAATGGACTTGAGATATCATTGCAATTCATAGAGGAACTCTGTAAAGGCAAACACTTTAGAGGTTTTGTATCAGAAATTTCCTGGCAACCAGCTACTACCACCACAGAAGCCCATTTGGGTATTGACTTTGCAGCATAATGCTTAGATAAAGAAAAAGATAAACAAAACAAAACAGACAGGAGCAAAAAAAGATATTGCTGAAAAAGCTTATTATGTGGGTGTATGTAGGTCACGGCTGCAACGCTGGGAGTAAATGTTTTGGTCGGAATAAGCTCAGACTGTCGAAAGAGCAACAATAAGAAATTGTTACTATTCAGAGCATTCAGAGCAAGGTTTCTAAGTGCTGCTATTACATACACGTGAGGTCCATACAAAGGTGTTTTTGTTATGTAGTATGATCTTTGCAATAAATGTATTTCTAGACTATGACAGTATGCACCCAAACATTATTAAACCCATGTATTATTGCTAGTTGCTAACTCAATCTGACTGCAAAGAGCAGGTCCATTACAATTTAGATACTTCAAATCCAATTCAATAGACATGAGTTAATAATCTAATCTAAGAATCTAAAGGTATCACCTGACAGGATATTACATTTCATTTCAAGTTTTTTTCATCCCAGAGAAGAGTCTTTTGGACTTCAGAATCCCAGAGGGAAGGTTTATTTAGATCCAGGTTACGGTGGAGTTTGACAAAAAGGCAATTCACACTGAGGTATACTCATTCATCACTGAAATGTCCTTCGGCACTTTCCTATTAGAACCTGTCAGGTGGGCTGGGCTCATTATTACATCATCATAATGGTGTCATCCTTGAACTTCATCAGAGTAATTGCTGCAATTTGTCACATTGAGGGAGATGTGCCTGTGGACAAGTATATGGATGCATACAAACCTGAAAAAGTAAGACAACACATTTTGAACAAAAGAAATTGGTATTTCGAACCCCACCCTGTCTTTTGTAAAATATATCAACCTGTGAATGTCATCAGCAACAGCACTGTACCAAAGGGTTATTGCTGTTAAAACTACTTGGTCACCAATTGAAGCTGGAGTTGGTAAGATTGTAGAAACCAGTAAGAGCAAAATGAAGAGTATCTGACTGAAAAAACCCACCCACTCCTTTCAGGAATCCCTTCAAAGCCATGCCTCCAAAACACTGTCTGCCTACACCGGCTGCCCCTTAGCTCTCGCTGGCCAGCTGGGAGATGTGTGCTGGCGGCTTGTTTGCTATGTTCAATAAGCTCTAGTATTTTATTTTATTTTATTTTTATCTTTTTTATTTATTTATTTGTTTATTTATTTATTTATTTATCATTATTATTTTTTTGTTAAATACATATATAAATAAACAACTCTGTTGAATGCTGCAGTCATATAAACACTAGCAAAATATCTGTCATGAACATACCGGGATAGCTACACTGCACACTAGTTCCTGTTCTTTGCTGTGTGCTTTGTGCTAACGGGTCGGTTTCAGGGCTGTGTCCAGTGGGTGCATATCATCGTTGTCATTGCTAATGGTATCCAACAACCTCATTCCTGTCTCATTCACATGTCAGAAAACCCTTGATATGATCATAACTAAAGTGACAGAGGAACCTGACTATTGATACTACTCAACATGTTGGTAATTTTGGTGGCATTTTTTGCTGCCATTCCAGTGCAACCAACTTACATAGATATAGCAATATATCTCTGACGAAAATGTTGGAGAACAACATTAGTATTCATTTGGAGTTATGTGTCTAACCACCTGGTAAATATAAGTCCATTGTTGATTCAGCTTTAAGTTCTGTTGTGATCGCCATCTCCTGCAGCATTTATTTACAAAAAAACAGCTGCCTTCTGCTGGGTGGTATTCTCTGTGGTTATGTCATGGTGTTCAACATCTTCCAAATTACAAAAAGACATTTGATCTATTTTAGCCTTCACAGCTGATAGTGTCGTTTTTATGTCCCTTTTGAGATATAGTATGAAAAACGTTTTTCAATTTGCCTAATATACAGCTTTAACTTCTGTTTCTTTTTGTGTTTTGTGGGCGGACTATAACAGCCTTATGAGTGAGAAACACATATAGAATAACTAATGAATGCACTGTGTACACAATGTTAAGTAATGCTACTTCCTCATTTGCAAGAGGTAATATTTTTTTTTTAGATTCTAAAGGAATATGTGGGAGCTCTTATTACAGACAGTTGCTCAGGTTGGAATAACTCTGCGTTCAGTGATCCTAATAGACTAACAAAGACAAAATGGAGGAAGCAATAATTGTCACAAAGGGACCAATGTGGCTCTTTAAACAAATCGACAGTGACAGGATGCCCTGAAGTGTGCAGAGTGAATATGGGGGTTAGATGCACTTAAAGAACCCATTTTGATATTGCCCCCTGTCACCAAAAACACTTCTGCGCTCTCAACGAAGAATGAATAATACATGTTTTTTGGACACAGACAGATGCTAAGTCTTCCCTTAAAAGGGTGCACAGATTAAATGCACACACCTAATGCCGTTAATGCATTCAAACCCCCCCTAACTCTAAAAAACATGTCATATAGCCATGTCTTTTGAGAAGAATGTGAAATGTGAAGTCAGGGGAAAAACTAATGCATTAGACTGGGCACAACAGAAACTTTAGGATGCACCAGATGCTACGAAAATACAACAGACCTATGTCAACAAAGATAAATCAATTGTGCTGCTTTGAACATAACATGCGTCTGTGTCATCTCATATCAGTGAACAGTTTCCCAGAACTAAAGAAAACACTATAACAATAGAATAAGAAAAGCTTAACAGTAATGTACAACAAATGGACAAATCTTCAAGCTATCATTACTTTTTATTGTTGTTTTTTTGTTGCAAAAACCAAGTACTTGAAATGGATATGATGAGTGTCTGATAACTTTAGATGCACTATTATTCCTGGAACAGAAGATCCAGTCTGCAGGACAATAGCACGAACATTTTCCAGATCGCTAAATTTCACTATGCTTGGACAGGTTGACGTAAACCAATCTGACAGCAGGGATGAGCCCCAACTGGAGGCGTGTGCTTAAAGTTGCCATTACGCCACTGAGAGGAGCATTTGAAGGGTGTTGGGCTGTCCGTTGTGTATTGCCCAGCATGCCAGGAGCAGTAACTGCTGGTGTTATATCCAGCATGGCCAAAAGTCAACACTGAAACAAAATCTTTCGAATTCGTTCTTTAGCTTTAGCTGACTTTTTGCTTAAAAAAAAAAAAAAATGAAACCATTTAACAAAAATGAAACCATTTAACATTTATGGAAGTTTGCACAAAACTGCACACGATTCTTTACTCTTTATCTATCCTCATATCTCCAAAGCAAATTACCTGTATTGTTAGCATAGTATCATGCTATTTCTATCCATCATCCCTAAGTAAAGATGAAAAACCAAGTGAGACAAAAGTTTAAATTGCTTCTTTGGATGAGTCTTCACGATGTGTAGGAGAGGAGACAGGCAGCAAAGCACCGACTGGCTTGGCTCGCTCAGGCAGCCCATATTGTAAGCGCGCCAGCACATTTACAGCATTAGTCACATCACTGCTCTTGTGTCTGCCTGACGGAGAACCTGCGGAGAAGAATGCAGCCGACCCATTTCTTTTCACTACCCCCTCTATCTCTCGTGCTCGCTATGGCGCTCACCCTTTATAATAAGGTCAGTGGGGATGCAATCATACCAACATCCATTCAGAACAAAAGAAGTAAGTACATGTTTGAGTTTCAGGTAAATGAAAAATCCCCAAGATCCCTCATGTCGCATGTATAGCTGAGACGAACAGGGAGAGGAGAGGTCGATAATGAGGAGAATCCAGGGAGTCTGTGGGAGGTGAACACAGGATGGGCCGAAAGGTGGGATGATTTTGATGGCTGTGTGTTTCCACTGCAGTCATAAAATCCATTGTATACTTTGTGTGAGAATATGTATGAGTCACCTTTCTCTATCAAAGGTTTCGATAAAACCGACATTTCCATCAGAAGCCAATTTATGAGAAACATTTTTTTTTTCCCCTTGCCTCAACAAGGAGGCATTTCACAACAGAATGCATGCCCCCTGCAGCATATCACAATACCTTTATCTTTCGTACATCACTGTTTGTCTGTCAGTCATACATTTTCAGATCCTGTTTGTGTAAAAATGAGATGCTATTTTGAATAATTAATGCCCATCATGTCACTGTTTGGCTGCTGTTGTGAGATGTAAAAAGTTTGTGTTTGTGTGTGAAGGTTGTCGACGTGTTCAAGGTGTTCGCAGCTGAATATCCATAATAGTATAGACAGCAGCGGTCCAAATGACAGTGGTGAAGAACTGCAACATGGTACGAACCGAATAGAATAGTAAATGAAGAACATCCACAAGGAAAGGGTGACTTTCATATAGCCTTCCTCTGGCTTCACTGCTAAATTTTAGGCCTATAACCTCTCACTGTTTCTAAATACAAGTGCCACTCTCAGCAAGTTTACTCATGTCATGTACAAAGTCAATTCTCATGGATGAAAACCCATTAAAACACTTATGACATCCAGAGCCAGAAGAGCCCCAAACAATAGAGACAATGTCTGTTCAAGTTGATTGGAATGACTGGTTCAAACACAGTGGTTTAGTCCTCCGATTGTACTACGCTGATGAACAGAAGATCCAGAAAACAAACCGAGCACACTTAATTAAATCTTTGCTCTGTGGGGAATTATCTCATGAAAACATTTGCGTTGACGCATTCAGACTTTCAACAGTCAAGAAATTGGCAGAGGGAAAGCCGCTTGTTCAGCAAATGCCTTGAGCAGCAGAAGAGAACGCCGCAAACAATAGAGGAGGAGGAGGACCAAACGGCAAAGTGGGCATATGATTCACAGTTTATCACTGCGTACATTCACACTGCGGCTGACAGATTTCCAAATTCTACCTCCACGAGACAGCTCTGATGTTTTCTGGTACGTTTTATACAAGGATGAGCATTTTATCTTTTCAAGTGTGAAGTGGAAAGAGACAGACAATATCCTGAAACATTGCAATATCCAAAATCTAAATTGTCCAGCTTTGATTCTATGTTAAGATTTTGGGGGTAGCTAAAATGCCAAAACAAAAAAAATGTATATATATATTTTTTTGTTTGTTTGTTTGTTTGTTTGTTTGTTTTGTTTTTTTGTTTTTTTTAAATAAACATTATTTTTCTGAATCCAAAATTTCAACATGTTTCTGTTTGATAGTAAAATTAACCCAAAAAATAATGTGAAGCTGATGTTTAGTTTGTTTATTGACTCAATCAGGATTTTCACTGCAATCAGAATTACAGCTGCAACACCTTGGCCATTCAACCCAAGTTACTTTCCCCCAGATCAAATGGGTATAGTCTATTTTTAAAAGTGTTATCAAGCTTTTGGTGCATTACCTATCTGCTCTAGCTTTTCAAACTTGTCTTGAGGAGGGACCTCAAACCCTCCGGCCAATATGTGCACCCACAAGTGTGGGTAGGATACTGACAATGAGCACTAAACTACTGGCTACAATAAGCCGACGTTCCAGTAACCTGAGCTATCCAAACTATCAAACAACTCCATAGCTAAACAAATAACAGAGCTGTGGGCAAGACAGTCTCCCATTGTCTCTCAGTCTCTCGGTCTCTCTCTAATCACACACACAACGTAACACAACATATGTAAAGTCAGTATACAAATTAAATCGTAACTAAAAATGAATTGTTCAGTGTCAATAACTACAGGGATTTACAGAAATTCACAAGAGAATTCCAAGCTCCAGAGACAAAACACATTCTGGCAAAAATAGAGCCCACGCTATGACAAAAAAGTCAGGGTCATGTGTGGCTTGTGGACCTGGTAGACACACACACACACACACACTGGCTCGTATGACAGCGGATGGTCTCTGGCAACCACAGCAGGGTCATAACCAGATGCAGCCTGAAGCTATGGACACTGGTGTGCAGAGGAAAGCTTGGGTGAGCAGGCATATAGAGAAGGGACATGCAAGGTTTGTCAGATTACACAGTGCACTTGTCAGGATCGGCAGATGTATAAAAGGGACGACAGAGCTATCGGACCAGAACACACTCAAACCTGACCAACAGAGAAGCAATAAGAGCACAGGCCTTAATGTACACTGAATATTACATTCTCTGGAAAAAAAAATAATAAAAAAAAATGTTAACAATGCCCACACTGATCTTAGTGTTGACACTAGGTTTTTGGATGGATTTTTATGTTTTTCAGAACAAAAACACAAGCAATTACACATCGTCATTTTGGACCATTTTTCTGTCTGTGTGTGAATAATTGGAAAACAAAGAGCAGATAACAAAGAACACACAAAAAACAAATGATCAAACTTTCTAATGAACTCCACTGGGGACTAACTAAAACCATTAGATCACAAAAAAGTGATTAGTTCATTCTGAAGCTGTCTACATTGATTTTTGTTCATTCATGTGGTTCAGTCGTTGCCCAAAACAGCTTGTGATGCAGCGCCAAAGCCTAATAAAGGCAAAAAGCCTGAATACAATTATTGTTACCTAACATCAGGTTTAAAATCCATTTAAATCAACACATTTGAAATATGACGGTGACAAGTGAGGGGCAGGCCTACATGAGCTCATCTGATGTGGGTATGGGGGAATCGAAGACTATAAACTTCAGGAATCTATTACAGTGTATGTTTGTGTTGAACAGCTGCAGAAAAGACAGAGACACAGTAATGGAGAGCGAGTTACACAACCGAAAATAAATGCTCAATTTTCGCCGAAACCTGTGGGAATATGCGCTTCAATCAGCAAACAGAAAAGGGCCATTAAATAAACACAGAAACATCAAATCTGATAATAGTAACAGATGAAAGCATGCTTAAACTAAGAACCATTAAAAAAAAAAAAAAAAAAAAAAGAATAGAGACACCTTCTCTGGCTGTCTGTCTTCAGTCCCTGTGGCGATGTGCAAGAGCACTTAACCTGCCAGCAGGACGCTCGGCAGGGTTTCCACCTGAACACAGGGCCTGTCACGAGAGGGAGGTCCAGAGGGACTCAAAACAAAAGGCCATGGGCACGCAAGGCCAGGCACAATCTGTCCACCTCTGCACTTACACAAGAAGACAACAGTGACAAGCGAAGGAGGCTCCATGTTCTCAAAGAGTGCTGAGCTACACAAGAGATATGCCGGTGGCACATACAAACATCTGACTTCAGCACCGGCTGGTCTGCACTCTCGACTATTACTGCGTGGGTAGCGAGTGATATAAAAGGTCAAAGTGAGAAACTCTTGACAGTAGATATGAGAATTACTCTTGTGTCCCTTTTAAGTATGTTAGGGGAGCACTCAGTGAGGAAATCAGAGCCAAAGACAAAATGTAGAAACTCCTTTTTTGAGATAAAAACACAAAGCGAAGCATTCATGCCTGAGGTGATGATCCTAGCAGTGAGACTGTCCTAGAAAGACTTTAATCGCAATATGAATGACTAATTCAATAGAAAGCAGATAATCGTCTTTTTGTATTCCCATTTTACATTTTAGAAAGTACCAACTCTGAATTGCACTGACATTTATTTCATGTCATGTTACTGTCGATAAAACAATGAGCATAGACCTATTTTATGATACAATACATAAAACTTCTACATAATAGCCCAGCGTCATCCAAATCTGTAAATATGGAGGATCACATTGGGTGAAACAGCAGGGCTGACAATGCTGAAACAATGACTTAACCATCTTGGCCCCCGTAAGTGCCCCGACAAATCAAACCATCTTCTAGGAAATCAATCAACGTGATACAAAAAAGGCTGAAGTGCCAGAGTGTCTGGGAGAAAGGCAGAGATAGGCGACGTCAACCGTCCCCCTCCTGCCAAGTCTGCTCCGGAGCAGGGGACTCCTCTGGGGAGCCTTGACGAGGCTATTCAATCGCTGAGGCCGACAACTGACAATGGGGATCATGTCCAGAGGATAGAAATAGAAATTAGAACAAAGGAATTGAAGGCAGAGCACAGTGGGCTGTCGCTGGCTCCCTTTTAAGCCAGGATGGTTGAAATGTTGAAATGGCACACTGCCTTAGAAATTATAGCAACCTTATGATTCACTGTACAGTGAAGGTTATAGATACAGTTCCAGACAGAGGGAGCTGTTATATTAAGCCCCTTCTTCTATTTGTCTGTCAGATCGGGTTGTACATATGGCCTCACGTTTCCGCCATCAAGCCTTCTGCAAAGTATGGTGACTTTAACTGACCCATACTGTGCATTAGGGTGTTGCCATTAGCTGTGAATTGCTATAAATCAGCACACATAATTTCAAATGTTAAATTCATATTTCAGGCACATGTATGCACATGTATTAACTGCCTGTACCTTGATGTTTGTGATTACCCATAACATGCAACTGAGCAATTTTCTTACTCTTGTTGGAGCTATGTTTAAAATTCAAATGGAGAGTGTTTTTACAGATATAAAACAAATATAGCAGATATAATTACAGGGGAAGTATGCATAACATGACACAGCTGACATGAAAGCTTTTGATCAGATTAGGAGAAAGCAATTAAAATATGTTTGAAATAGTTTGAACATTTGAACATGTAGCAGGATATAGCTCAGCTATAGAAAATAGGTCATAATATGATTTTTGGGTTTTGCATTTCCTTTATTGTACTATGTCCACGCCAATGTGGATCACTCCATGCAAAAGAAAACACTGCTCAAATTTGAACCGGTGACCTTTCGATCACTACGCTGCCTCTGATTGGCTACATTGTGACGGTTTAGTAAAGCACATGCACTGTGTTTAAAGCAAATAAGGGGGCTTGACTGATGGGTCACCACTGTTATAGGCAGATATTGCTTCTAAATAGTTTCATCTGTAGTCTCTAAAAGGGCTAATCAGATAAGCATTCAAGACATCTGTACGCTCTTCGCTGAATGTGCTTTGGACGAACAGACCACCGCTTAGACAAAAAACATCAAACTGATGCGACTAATACCGACGATGCATAGTTATCTCTCTCTCCACTGCACTGTGTCAGTGCTGGTAACAATCACGGCCCAAGTATAGTTTGCAACTCATTGTAGCATTTCAGCATTATTATCATCATTATTTATTTATTTATTTAGTTAGTTTTACTAATGTCCATGATCACTTGACTAGTAGACAATGTGCTCTCACTCTTCCCCTCCCATGTACTGCCAATCACACATGCTGTGCAGAGAAAGAGATGCTCTCTGGCATTACATTCCTCCTGTTAAAGCACTGATTGTGATGCAAGCTTCTATTTAATGTGGGCCTACATATGATGTTTGTTTTGTACAAACATCTAAGTGCGCCTGGCTGTTGCCATGTCATTAGGGTTTTGGTCAGCTACCTAGTAACAGCAATATTCCTCCACACAAGACTCACCACCTATTATGACAACAGAATCACAGGTGAAAAAATGATTCACATCACTGACATGTTAAATGTCAGTTTGTTTTTGTGTTTTGTTTCTTGACATCTTGACACAAACAGCTATCATTGATAATAAAGTAAAGAAGTGTCTTTTTGATCTGCAATGAGCATCAATTGAAACTGCTTCTAGAAATCGTGAACGGTGAGTAACCCCAACAGCACTCTCACTGTAGATCTAATAACCCTAACCCCCATCAACAAAACATGTCTCCTTTGAGACCAACCTATGGCACAACTCCCTCCCATCATGTCCCCTGTAGCTGTGGTAGCCGCTAATTAACACAAAAATACTTTTTTTTTTTTTTTCCATAAAAGAGATGGTTAATTAGAGACAAGATCCAACAACAATGTGTCATGGCAAAGTATCATATCATGATGCAAAGTACTGTAATGACAATTTTGCTTTTTGAAGAAGCTTTCTTGGCTTGAGACAAATGCGTTGCTTGCTCATTGTGCTATTCTCTTTTACAAATGAAAAGCCAGTAAAATGAAAGGAAGGCAGCTGTACAACTTTGACCCACACTGGCAAACTGCAGCTCATACGGCTTTAAATGAGGCAAGGGCATCATCCGCTTTACATTAATTAGACAAACCATATACATATTTTATTTTATGTTAATGATTTGTCTTGTTGCCAGCTAGAACAATTAGACATGTAAATACAAAAGATAAGCACTGTTTTCACGCCTTCTGAAAGCTTACCTGAAATATGTCAAGTGTCATCAATATGCTGCAGCGTCTGCAGTATTTTAACCGTATTATAATGTTAAGAAAGTTCAGTAAGACAATGTCTGTTCAGCATGAATACAATGGCATTCATTTGAGGCTATACAGTATTATTATTCACTTAAGAATCCTTCCGGAATACAGTTTCATCCAAGTCTAAAAATATCAACATGTTTTTCGGTCATATTGCCAAACTCCAACACAATAAATATGCTCTACTGAGCTGGAAAACAGCCACAGTCTTAAATACAGTATGCACACAGGAATTGTGTGCCTAGACAGGTTTCTTGATTGCTCGCATACCTTTCAGGGATGGTATAGTCTCTTAGTCCCAGAAAGCCTTGAGATTCCCAACACCCACAGTGCTGTCGATGTTCTTTAAAAGGAATTTTATTGGATTTGATTGGAAAGAGCATAGATATCTCCTTTTGAAATGTGGTCAAGAGATTCAGCACAAATGCGTTTCCTAATTAATTCACCACTCTCAGGATGTGCTGTAATTTCTCTCTGTGGACACTTGCCTTGGCTCATCATTCAGTCTAGCGTAGGTGAGCTGAAAATAAAACCACATGGCACTAAAAGTAACTACTACTGGGAGTACTCTAACTGTTTTTAGCTGGACCAACTGGAAAGGAATTGATGGATGCTACAAATGAAAATCATCCTCAGTGGAAAAAAAACAACCAAAAAAAAACAAAAACATTCATGTCTGATTTCATTAAATTACATGTTAAAATGATAACCGTCTGTCATTATTTACTTTTATAGACAATGTTTAATAACTAATGGAGACAAGTGGTAGTGGTAGCTGGTGGGGGATATGACCTGAAATATGTCACAGTATATTCCATGTCTTCTTTGCAGCAAGGTGACCAAACAATATCCAACATCTAATCATTTAATTCAAACAAGGCTTGATGTTCACACAATTTCTCACATTGCTCCAATATGCTTCTGTTTAACAGATACTTGCCACATTAGTTGCGGAACCTGTTAACAGACAAACAGTAACCCACAGCAAAGGCAAAACTTACAGGTCTGTAGTTTGAATTCTGTAAATATCAATCAGTGATGCATAGTTGTATAGATGTATAAATAGATGTATAGATAGATAGATGCATAGATGGATGCATAGATAGATGTATAGATAGATAGATGCATAGATAGATGTATAGATAGATAGATGTATAGATAGATAGATAGATAGATAGATAGATAGATAGATAGATAGATAGATAGATAGATAGATAGATAGATAGATAGATAGATAGATAGATAGATAGATAGATAGATAGATAGATAGATAGATAGCATAGCACAGCATAGAAATCTGAGTGCTTTGTTTAACATCCACACGTTTAGTTCCACGAGTGTGTTTAAGCTGCATGTTACGCAGCCACAATTAATTTATCATTCATCATTTTTTATATTTTATACTCTTGATATGGTTAACACCGATGTGATGGTAATGATGGTATTGTGAAATCCATGCCATAGCAGAACTCGACATCCGTGACGGCGATGAAGACAGTATACCTCCTTACACTAATGGCTGATAATGAAATCATCATCATTCCTTGCAGGCCTAAAAATAATTCAAAATCAACTGACATGTCAGGGTAAATGCAACAAAGCAAACACATCATTTTGTGTATCTGTACACTGGCTTGCACATTATAGCCATTATGAAAAAACAAAACAAAACTGTAGTCTACTGCACAGGCGCTATGGAAATGCAATGCAATCTGCATTCTTAGTGACTCATAGAGGTAGAATTGATCCGTCCATGCGCATTTTGAAGGATAGCATATTGGCGGGCACTGTGCCCTAATGAGATGGATGAGGCACACAAATGTTGGCCAGGCAACAGACAAAGGAGAGAAGGCTAGAGGGGTCGTAAGTGTGCAGCCAAGTCTGATTCATCAACTTTCACAGTTCAAATAAAAGTGAGTGCAGCTTGCCAGCTTGATTATCAGATGGCTCCTGCTGCATTAGAGAAGATGACATGCTACATTTTCTCTGATGTCTCTGCACTGCCTTGGAACCGCTGTGTGTTTCTTTTCTTTTTTTTCTTTTTTTTTTTTTTATTTTTGAGATGGGGAGCTACCAGGATTATAGTGCACTCTGTCACGGTTTCCAGCTATATAACTATTAACCTGAAAGTGAAGTGCAATTTTCCATAGGCTACTGATTTGACCTGGAGTGTGTCTGGTCTTTTAAGTGCTTTCTAGTGTATGAGAGGGTAACAAGAATCTTTCTTCAAGTCTTAACATCCAAATAACTATCACAAACTAATTATTCCACCATTAGTGTGTGAAGTAATGGTTGAAATATCCAAAATAACTTCTTATGGAAGAGTTTGTTAATGTTAATTTGCATTATAATGACTGTGTGTAAAACCTGAGTGAGTGAGGACTTTAATGTTAACCATTAAAATAACATTACAATGAAAACCATAACATTACATTGTGATTATGTAACTAACAAAATCTACATGAGATTTAATACATTTTGTCTTGATATGAAAAGCAGAGAATTAACAGAGACGATGTGTAAAAGTCTGGCACCCACTTAACTAACATTGAGTAAAAAAGCAAAAACGTCTGATTATTTTCATTATTATAATCAATATGCCTGTTATTTTCTCTTTCATCTGAGTCAGCCTGGTCTATTATACATATAGAAGACTAAGTGAAAAATACACATAATGTTGTCTTCAAATGTCAATAACAAGGCCAATAACAAAATATTCAGTTAAATAACACCGAAGGTTCAGAAGTCAAGGGCATTTTCACTTCAAGAAGGACTTGAATCTACTCATCAAAGTAATTACTGAATAATTTTTCAGTCAGTTGAGTCACTGATTATTTGGCTAACTGATTTACATCTATTTAATTGCTCTCTGAGAAAGATGATGTACATACACACAGAAAGATGGACACACACATACTTTTTTTTTTTTTCATTGAATAAACAACACACTCTTACCTAGCTAGAAAGAAAATATTCCATCCATAGAGTCAGATAAATGCAGCCTACAGGGCATGAGGTAAATATAAGCTCTTTTTAAAATCATACTTTGTGACAGCTTTGCTGCAGCAGCAAAGCCAGCTTGTTGCAGTGACAGCACTTACTGAGACATAAACACATAAACTTGACATGAGACCATTACAAGATCCTTAAGCACATCACTTGGTATGGATCACTGCCATATATTAGCTATTGTGACTGAACATTAACTGGGCGCATTGACTTTGTAAACGACTGTTTATACGTGAGTAAAAAGGCCCGAGAGGCATTCAGGCCAATAAATGGGACTAAAGGTATGAAGACAAATAATGCACTCATGAACACATGCTCACACACACACACACGCACGCACGCACACACACACACACACACATGCACGCACGCACGCACGCACACACGCACACATGCAGTATTCTCTTTTTTAGTGATCTCAATGTTCCTGCCTCCAGTTTTACAACAAATACCTGTGCTTCATAAAATGGCAACCTGAAGATTGTTGAAGTGCCTCTAGAAGGCTGAAGGTTGAATGGAATAGGATTCTTAGCACCTGCTCAGGGTACCATATTCGAGTCCTGCTCTATGGGTTGTATTAGTGTCTCCACAGGCATCCACACCAAACACAGAGGGGACCTGAAAATCACAGCCCTGAAACCAATGCTTGTCCAGTGAAGGTCATGGAGCGAAGAGTGTTTCTGCCCCAAAGGCAGTTTTACTTGAATAGATGAATCACAAATGACCACAGCAAAGTTGTTTTTTTTTTCTCCCCTTTGGTGAAACTTTTGTCATAAAACGGTGATGATATATTATCACAGACTGAGTTAGGGATGAAACTTTTACAGGAATAATAAAGCAAGAAACTTTAAAAAATATGTTCTCAGAGACATACTCCATGTAAGTTCCACGTAGTTAGTAAATATAATATTTTATCGGTGTGACAGACACCGTTGCTGTCCTTCTTAAAAGATGACAGATAAGCAACTGACTTTCAGACAACTTCAAATTATGTTACTGTTTTTCACATAGTATCAGAAATGTTCCCTTTCGAGGCAAAGTGAGTAAACATTTGTGGATCTGTCCCTGTGTCCAAAATTGCACCAAAATTTAAAGTGGTCCAAGTTGGACTGTGACCCACCCTCCATCCAAGTTTAATGGAAATCAGTTCAGTAGTTTTTGTGTCATCCTGCTGACAAACCAAGAAAACACGGACACCAGGAAAACATAGCCACCTTTGCGGAAGTTATAAAAGATTTCATGTAGAACATTTTCTGGGCCATTGGGACTTTGTAGCAGCGACCTCATGGCAGTAACTGAAAGGAAGGGGTGTGAGGGGGTCTGCTTGATAAGAGCTTTTACTGACTGGGTGAACTGTTTAGATATTGGTGTTACTGAAGTAGGAGGTGAAGTTACTTCATAACACACTAGTAAAAAGATATATAGGGTATATGGAGATAGTTTTGGTTTTACTTGGCGATAGGATATTACATAGTCTGACTGTATGCTATGTAACTCCTTGTTATACAGTCCAATTGTTGAGCAGCTTGGTGAACCAATTGTTTTGCTGGCCTGATTAGTTATGTGTGCAAGTTTTTGTTTATTTTTTTTTTTTTTATTTTTTATTTTTTTCATGGTTGGTGCTAAGGGTGTACAAGGATGAAATGTTGACCTGAGTACAGATTCAATTAGTGGCCTGTAAACAAGGGTTTAATGTCCTTGCTGATATTAAAAGTCCTGAACTCCCTCAGCTGGTGGAGGCACTGCTGGACTTTTCTTTTTTTTTTTTCTTCTTGTACAGAGTCAGTGTGCTGTGAAAAGCACAATCAGCTGTCTACCTCCACCTCAAGCTACTTAAGTGATTGTACTTAGATACTGATGGGTTGGAGAAGTTGTTGTGAGTCTGATTTGTCTCTACTCCCACAGCACAGCTCCTTGGTCTTGGTGATGTTGAGCTCGAGGGAGCTTCCCTAAAATGTCCAGACCAGATTGTTAACTGTCGGATGCTATTCAGATGGAGCCTTGGTGCCAGTCAGTTGGGCCACTGGGGCCATGCTGTGCACATACTTTTAAAAGTGTCATTCCCTCGCTGCTGCAGGAGATGTTTTTGGGGTAAGAGGGAGGGAGGTGAAATACAGCACTGCGGGGGCCCTGTGTTTCAAATTAACTTTCTTAAAACTATTTACAGGCTCGTTTTGCAGCCTGTCCTGTTTAAATCTATATTTGAGAGGGTATTGCGTTACAGTTTGTTTGACCCTCCATGTTGCGAGACGACAAGTTTAGTATTGACTGTGACAAAATATTACCTCTTTCTGTCTGTGAGGCTACAGTGAAATAACCTTGATCTCTAAGGTGACACTCTCAGGACTAACTGAGAGGACAAGGGGGGAAAAAAGCATAGCACTTAGCAGTTTCCCACTTACTTATTAAAGCTTGTCAACATCATGTAAAAGCACCCATTGTGTTTTGTGTAGGTCAGATAATCCCATTATAGCTGTACTGATGCAGTCCCTGTGTACCACAATCTTTTGACGACCGAGCAAATAAATATAGCACTAATTGAAGTCAAAGCAACTCAATATGAGGCTTACCAATCATAAAACACAACATGAACAACAGCACATTCTTGCTCAGGCGGTACAGGAGTGTATGCGCTGCTGTCTTGTCACCTTAATAATTGCAGGACAGACGCGATTGGAACCAACACACCAATGGTCCCCAATCTCAGCAGCTCGTTATTAGAAAGAAGCCCAGTGGAGCTCGTTAGAGGATGAGGGAAGATGCGGTAAATAAGGTTAATTGGCTGATCTGTCAGACCCAGGAAGATGCTCACGCTGACACAAAACAACCGGAACATGATTTCATCCTCGACGCCCGCACCCACCCCTCTCCTGTTTACCTTCATTAGCAATTTAAAAGGGTGTGACATGGTAGCAGTACTGGTGGAGATTGTAGCCAAGGTGTGCTGTGTTGAAACCACAGGTGGCAAGACATCAACGTGGGTGTTCAAACCTTTTATATTTGGCAAAATAACCATCCACCACATGCATTTTAATGATTTTTTGGGGCAAAAAAATACATATTGTTGTTCTTTTGGACAGGTAAGCACAAGCCACAGAGCCATATTTACCAAACAACAATTTTGTCTGCAATATAAACTAAATTAGCATCTAATATTGTTATTCAATTAATATATCAGCCCTCGTACCTGCGTTAGAGAGGTGGCACAACTCCAAAACAGTTCAGTGGGGGAAAGCACTTGAAAGAAATAGCCTCAATGTTAATGAGAGTGATATGACAATTACTTCCAAGGGTAACTCATTAGTTCTGAGTGAAAAGAGAGAGCAGGATGGTGCTGGGCTGGATGCTTTAATATGCATCACATCAGCATGCTCTGCTTTCTTTCTTCTTCATGCTCTCATTTGTTTTTTTACGTTCACTATTGTACAGGCACCATAGTGTAACGGCTATGGTTTTGGGTGTCGTCAAAAGCCATCAAGATTTTTGGCTGCTCCTGTTAATGGCAAAAGGCAGTTAATTAAAGGTCTCGTCTTGTGGGAAATGTATCCATCATTACGTTTACTGAACCAATCACCACCTTGCAAGGGGAAAGAAATTCCGAAAGGATGCTGCGGCTCATATGTCTTGATTAGCTGAATACTTCTGCACTGAGATGGTGATTGCACAGGAAAAACTCGGGGAAAATTGCCAACGATGGATTGCTGCTGATAGTAAAAGGGGAGAAAAAATATCACTCGAGATTATCTTCTCTGATACTGAACATGAACGACTCCAATAAAAAGTACCTCCTGTGCATTCTTTGGATATACTACTGTAACAGCAGCATTAAGAAAAAAATGCTTGTTCCTTTGAAAATCCGAAGACTTCAAATCCAAAACTGATCCATAACTGTGCTCATGTCTTCTCAATATGAATCCATCAAGTTCCACAATCCACAGCAGTTACACCAAGAGACTTATCTTAGATTTTGTTGACCAAGAAAGAAAAGCAAACCATTGTATTGGAAGGAAAGTTGTAAAGTGTAAGCCAACAAATGGGGTTTTGGTGAGAGAAAATCTGAGAAGAAAACATCCACTGTCGATATTCTATCCTGTGTCCTTGAGCAACACATTGTGTTCACACTGTTCAAACCAACTCACAATCAAAGCCAGAGAAAGGAGACAACTCTAAGGCTGGGTTTTCTGTCGTAAAGATTTAAAAGGACATAGTTGTGGGTGCAAGTGGAGGCCGACCAAAGTTCTCTGAGTGTAAACAGAGAAGCTGAATAGGGAGAAAACTTTGGCAAACAACAAAATGAGTAGGAAGCGAGTTCTAGAATACCGACTGTAAAATCTCACAATCCATATCTCCCTGTATCTATGCAATTTTTGTGATACTTCCACCGAGGAGGTTATGTTTGGGCCCATGTCCATTCGGTTGGTTGGTTGGTTTGTATGCTGAAACACACTAAAACCACTGAACGGATTTCCACCAGATCTGGACTAAGGATTGTCTCTGCCCATAATATGTATCACTGACTTTTGGTTCAGATCCAAATAAACATTGTGTGATATGGGATTTTTCCACATTTGCATTGATCTGTCAGGGAATAATACACAGATCTTAGAACTGAGCCGATCCAAATCCTGATTTAGCTGAATCAAATATGATGTATTTGACAGTGGATAAGCTTGATGGAATTAAACAGGGCTGTTGGGTCTTGGCGGAGGTATACACTCTACTGAGTGCCTTTGAAGTTAGATATTTTTTTCCCCCACATGCTGGACCATTTGCCTGTTGGGGATATAATTCTGTCATGGCACCATCATAGACCAATCCTATAAAATGAGCTACATTATTCCCTGGAAGCCAAGATCTTGAATATTGCAAGGAACTCAGTGGTTTCATTAAATGAGGACTTTACAGTCAGTAACCATGGCCTAGTTATGATAATCAAATTGTAATATATTCTTAAATTTATGCTCACATATTGGAATTTAGAGTCAAAGGGAGAATCCTAGTTTTTAATCCCTTGATGATGCTGGGTCGCATATTGTACTGGCTCCATGAGCATTTCTAAACCCCTGGAACTGTTCATACTACATGTTATATACAAAGTCAGAGTATGCACTATGTTTCCAGTAAAGAAGATTAATAACCATGTCAAAGCTAAATTATCAAAAAGAATAGAAACATTCACCAAATTCAAGATTGGCTTCAAGCCATGTTCTTAATTCTTGTAGAATAATTAAAACAGGTAGATATTGGTACAGTAATTTTACTTTCAATGGGTATGAGGCTAGTAGACCTTTACCCATTAGTCAATCTACCTTTGAAGTTAATTTATACTGCTGGATCTCCTTGTCTCCACTGAGCCAACGTAATGGATTTTGCACAAGCGATCAAAGAAAACCTCAAGACTTTTTTTCTCTCTCCTGCTAGTGTGAAATCCTTTTGCATTTAACCAGGCCTTGTTGAACAAACCACTTGCTCGAATTATAAACTCTGTGCTTTTTCGTTACGACCTCCAGAAACTTGAAACCCATTCGTATATCAAGTGTCAGCCTGCTGAAAGAAAAGGCTTCTGTTGATTTAATGTCAAACAAGATATTGGGTGACTTGAAGAAGGATGCATGCTGTAGAAAATCTAAGATGGCAGGCCTGTATTGAAAAAAAAAACTCTTTCCACTTCAGTAGACACTTTCATAAGATGTCTTATTGTGCTGTGAAATATGCATCCACAAGCAGAAAAGTATGCTTTGGCCTGAGCCCCAAAAAAGATTAATCTAATCGATAAGGGTTTAAATATGTAGTTAATTTATGTCTGCACAGCATGTACGGCAAGTCATAACAGATGCATCCACCTCCTATAGGACCTTAATGTTTTAATATATCCCATTATGTTGTATAGAAAATAATGAACCAAGCTAAATGTGTCTCATCCTGGACTCAAATCTAAATCATTTTTTAATCAAGTGAGTGCCCTCCCTAATAAACACTTGGCTGAGAAGTGCTAGATTGTGTGTGACCTTGGGTGGTGATGTATCCGCCAAAGCTTTTATTTATGCACCCATCTTGCGATCACGCACCAATAAATCCTGGGTTAAACTTTAGAGCCACTCAAGATCAAAAGCCTAAGTGTCACCTGACAGGCCATAGGAAGACTTTATGAGCATGAGGAACAAAACCATATGAAATAGCCCCTCATTTAATCTTTAGTGGATTGAGGGGGATGCATCAATGGGGATATTATGACTCCCCCAAGGCAAGAGCCGTGAGACTGATAATAAATTATTAGTTTTCCATAAAATCAGTTATACTAAATACCTTGGCATCAGAACTATACACATGACACTGTGAATGTTTGGCCTTAGGTGCTTTGAAAAAAAACAACACAATGATCTACTTTTCTCATTGCTAAAGCAAATGTCATACGTGTAGAAAAATTGCAGATAAAGCCAGGACAAGTTTCTGAGAGCAGAGACATCATGTTCCCTGCCCTAAGGCAGCCAATAAGATAACATTTCAATGGATTAACACTTAGATTTGATGTTGCTTTTGGAGCAGCTAAAATGTGTGACAGCATATAACTAGTACATTTGAATGAGGCTATTGGATAGTGGCTCGGTGCCTCAGTGTTAAAAGGGACAATCCCCTAAACAACAGCTCTGTGATTTCAAAGCAGTGTGTCCTGCTGAGTTTAACTGTGAATAAAAAAAATGACTGTTATTTGCCTGCATGTCAGTCTTTTCACATTAAAGAGCTGCATTTGGACATGAAAATAGGTGCCTGCAATTGACTTGGCTGTGAATCATAAAAATAGCACTTGGTTAACAACAAAAAAAGTCACATTTTAAGGTGTAAATAGCTCCTGGCTCAGGTATAACACATGAACAAATGCAAGATGGTGAGATTCAGATGTCAGACTTTGGCACGTAACAGATGGCTCTCACTCATTACTTCTGGAAGCTATTTGCATTTCTTTTTTTTTCTTTTTTTAACCCACATCATGAACTGCTCCAATCAGGTAGACGCTACAGGCTCCTGAATAAATGCAGAAAAAGATACCTAATAGGTAGAAAAAGCCTTTCATCCTTCTATCCGTGAATCTCCTTAACTCAGAACACGGAGTGTGAAATGTGTCTGCACTTGTCTGTTAAGAATGAGGATGGGAAATTAGATGAAGATGTTTGTGTTTGTGCAGACAAGAATGAAGACACGTAGGTGATCTGATTGCCTTTCACATGTTTGTGTTTGCAGAGTCTGCACTGGTGAGGAAAACAGCAGTTACCCAACATAACTTAAGGGGCTATATTGTAGGCAAGTGGACTTGTTTCAGCCGTTTCACCTCCAATCCAAGATGCCTCTTCCATTAGGCTCACGAGTGGGTTGTTTACCAAAACTGGCCTTCATTTTAAATACAGTTTGTGCTTAACACTACCATATAACATCAATGCTTCAGAGGTTTCACAGTCTATGTAAGGTTATCAACAACTCCATAGCTAATGTAACTGCAATCATATGTAATTAAAACACATCTAATCCTGAAATAATAAGACAGAGTATGACACAAACAAATAACTTGACAAGATAAATGAGAAATGATTCACTTGAATGTGACATTGGATGTTCAAATGGTAAAAGCGTCTTGTTACTATAAATTCGTATTCCTTCCCAGGCACTCACTGTTGCAAATTGTCTTCTGTATTGAGATGTATGGAGCTTGATAGCTGGAAGAAAGCGTGGGCTCATTGCAGATCGTGCTACTGTTTTCCAGTCAGCCTAAAATGGAACATCCTTGTGCTATTCATCATACGCTGCTCAATAATGAATGTCTGAAAACTTGAACGTGCTGCAGTAATATATTTGCAGGGGATAAGAGGAGAAAGAGCTGTGCTCGGAAAGTCAGAGCGAGTCACGCCACTATTAGAATGCAGAAAGGATCCTTTGGTTACTAGACGTTGGAAGAAAAATCCTCGTTTTTCTTTCTTAACTATGTTTGAGTTAACAAGAATACAAACCAAACACTCCTCTACAATATCTTATGTTATTGTTAGTATGTTATATGCAAGACAGTTATGGAATAATGCTCAGCCAGTGGTTGTAACTAATGATGCATATAAGGCTGATGCATGTTCACGTGCATGAACAGCTCTCCCGTTAATAATCTTTCCGACGGTTTAAAATATGGCTAAATAATAAGGACAGACTTACCATTCTAGTCATTGTCCTCTTGCAGGCCTAACTAATAACGGTGAATCAGCCAAAGCCATTGGGGTTCCCAGACTTAATTACCCAGCTCTCTTTGTCTAAAGAAGCTCAATGGAAGATATAAAGCAGCCTTAGATGTGTCCGATCTGATCTCCTAACTGTGATGAGATTCCACTTCCTTTATGGCTCTAATTACTGAAATTAGATCTCCAGCAGGGAACTCTACTGTACAGAACCGCAATAGGAAGGATCCCTTATGTCTGCAACTATAGCTCTTTGTTCTGCGTTCTAAGCCTTCAATTTCTTTGGGACATGCCCTTTTCAACAGACGGAAGAAAGACTGATCCTTGGTTGTAACACAGTGCATTATGAATCACAGTTGAGAAACCTAGACAGACAGATAGACAGATAGACAGATAGACAGATAGATAGATAGATAGATAGAAAAGCCCATTATTGATACACCTCTAGTGAATCATTTTTCCTCCTTACCGGCTCCACTTTGTCCTACTTTCCAACAGGAATAATAAGGGGAAGGACACTTGTGTATGGTTGTACAAGTCCTTGACCTGAGGTAGCAAAACCTTGCCATAAGCTCAATCATAGGGTCTCGTTATCTGGTACATACATAATTAAAACCTGAAAACTCTTGCTTCAGAATGGGTTTGTCCTTGGAGGTTTACTATGTTAATAAGATACTCAGAGGGCCAATGAGGGGTTTGCTCCCTGCTGACTTATATCCAAAAGTGACAGAAGTGTCCGTGGCAACATTTAATCAACAAATGCATTCTCTAAACATTTTAGCCATTTATCAACCACTAATGCATTTAAGGTTAACTTATCTTGAATATGTAACAATAATAACTCCAGGAGCGTTGGGAAATATTACAACATGCTACACACTGTAAACTGCAAATTAATACTTGTCTAAATTATGTATTACTTCTAGTTGTGGTCAGACCTCATGAATTTGGGTGTTGGAAGGGTGAACTGTAGAAATGAACCAGCTGTGTGGAGAAGTTCTCTTTTTTTCAGTTCATTTTGCTCCAGCTGAATCAAGAGTTACCTCTAATTGATTAGAATTTCAAATGAAATTTACCACAGGCGTTTGAGAAAACAGCTAGCAGCTTTGCCATCAGCCAACACTATAATTTGTCATACAAATTTGGAAAAGCTATCAGAGAGACTTTTGTTGTCTTTGAGGACCGTCCCTAATTGAAACGACTTTTGCTCTGCAAAACGGCACATGGATAAAGATGCAGCACTCTAAGAAGAGTAAATAGTAGCCTCCCTGCAAAACACAGCAACAGTGTGTGTGTCCTATTCTTACATGCACAGGGATTCTGAGCATTTAGCCTTCACCTTAAATGGTGATCCATCTTTTTTTTTGTGTGTTTTTTTTTTGTTTTTCCAAAAACTGTCTGAGAAACTATTTCATTATTTGATAAACGATTACATGCTGCTTTCATCGGTTGCCCGGGCTGCAATACAGAGTTCATTATTCACAGATACACTTGATTCAGCTATGGTGATGCTTGGATGGGAGTCAGTAAAATACACTCAGCATTGATTTAATTCTAGGATTTAAAGGCATTTTGAAGCAATCATGATTATTCCAACTCTGGATTGTTTACTCCCTCAGTATGGTTGCTGCTGGCAGGTAAACAATGGCAGTGAGACGCAGACGAGGGCCAATAAAGACACTGAAACACCTGAAAAAATGAATCGCTGTTCTCTTCAGAGTCAGCAGAATTATGCAGCTCATATAGTGCTCTGAAGACAGCAAAGCAGTAAGACCCCAACAATGTGCGGCTTTACTGGTAGAACACCACTGCTAGAGGCTTGTAAGCAGTTACACCTGCTTTGGCCTAGCATAATAGAAACAACTGAGAAGATATTATAATTGCAGATTACCATAACCTTCAGCTACTTCTTTGTGTTCCTTACTTGTATGAAAATCAGATAGATAAACTAAGAAGAGTGAAAATGGATCTTCAAAAAGATGACTTGTGATAACTGTTGAAAGATCAAGTCCACAGTTCCTTTGGCTCACTTCAGAGTTGTGTGGAATACAATAGAAATATCAGGGAGATATACAACCTCAGATTATTTAAATCAATCTTGTGGCGTTTCAGCAGGAGACATCTGGAGACAATTTATTGTTGTTTTCATTTTCAGTCTCATCAAAAAAAACAAACCAAGTACATTATTATTTATTCTTTATTATTATTTATCTATTTCATCATACAGGATGAGCATTGTTGCAATAAAAATGTGTCACTGAAGTATGCTTACCACAGCTGACACACCATTCTGGATACCAGTAATGCTTTCAACAGTGGAACAATTCAGAGAATTGATGATGTCAATATAACAAACCTACCCCCCCTATTTTTCTTTTACCTTTCCCTCTGGGATTGAGTCAATACCGAATTCTCTCTTGAGCATACACTGTAGGTATGAAATGAAAGTGTCCCTGTTGAATAGGCAGCAGGGGGAATAACATGTCTCTCGCTCCAAATGGAGCTAAGTTATGCCTCAGTGCTGCTTCTTCCTTGAGCTCTCTTTTTGCCAGCATGACCAATCACCTGTGACCTGCATGACACCATCCTTCCAGAGATCCCCCCCCCCCCGAAATGTCGGTTGACATTGGAGAGATTAAGTAAGTGATTTGGGTTTTGCTGTTGACATGTTTATAGGATTAATGCTGTTTGCTCTCAACAGGCTCTCAAACACAGGTCAACCAAGATGCCACTGCGGTTCTGTATCTGTAAACAGCAACATATTTCTGGCTTAAACAGGTATTTCACCACTGACAAGATGGACCTCACATAGAACCTAAAAGTCTAGGCAGCACAGAGGCACAAATATTTCTGAAAAATGGTGCATGACCAGGCTGTGATATTCACTTTAGCTCAAAAAGGTAAAAAAAAAAAAAACAACTATAAACTATAATAAGCAGAATGACCACTCATGCTGATGGGTGACTTGGTGCAAGTTGGCTGTTGCGTGGTTTGAGCTTGTCATTGGTTTTAAAACAGGTAAACAGGTTTTTAAACAGTAAGGTGGCCAGTAACACAATGTAATGTATCACAGCTAATATGTATACTTATGTAAGACATGTATTAAGACATCTGCATATGGCAAAGAAATTAAAGACATTTAAAGTCCTGATATGCACTCAAATCAATGAGTCTGATTGCAGTTAGTTTGAAGTAAGTGCTAAGAGACAGGGAGAAACATTGAGAGACAAATCACTTAGCAACAATAAGACAACAGCAAGTTAACCTTTCACCTGAGTTACACAAGAGCAGAAAGTCAAACATGGAGAGACAAGCAGCAGTCATTCCTGATATTGCTAAGGTAACAGTGTTGCATCACACTACAAAAATGACATTTGAGTTTATCAAATTATCATGAACTTCTGCAGCAGACACCAACACCAACACAATTGTGTCCAAAAATACATGCAACTGTTGATCACAGGCAGCAAATATGTTCCCTGAAAGACTAGAGTTTGCCATTGTCAGAAGTTTAACTCTTTTGTTGTTAATTGTACCATTAGCTGCTGATTGTTTGTGATGACAGAAATTAATTTTGCAAGGTTGCTATTAACTTTCTAACCAGCAATTAAAAGTTGCGTTCGCTCAGAATTAATTGAAAATAGAAAATCCACTATGCCGCTCTCCTGTTTAGTCAGGTGTTTTGTCTGCAACTTCCTGGCAGAAGTTGATTCTTTTCAGTTGTTATTAGAAAACAGCAAACCACTCAAGAATGTTTGATCTGTTGTTCAGAACCAACAGGGCTCCAGATGCCTTCATTGGAGGGACCATGAAAGGCAAGCGATAATAAGCAATGAAAAACAAAGTGAGTATCACCACCTCTTTTGCTTTTTGTTTGGCCAAGAAAGAAGCAATCAGAAGCTGTGCGAGGCAGCCAGGACCCTCTGAAACCTCGCCAGCACCAAGTCCCAGAATGCTACATTACTAGCATGATTGTCTCATACCCTGACTGCAAATAAGTCAAGGAGGAAAAAACACGAGGCAGAGCTTGGACAGAATGCCATTTACAAAGAGGTAAACCAGGTAGGTTTACACAACTCACTGGAGAATTAGAGCACTGGTGACCCTAACCTGTGTTTGTATGGTGAGGGGAAATAGTGTTGGTATCTCTGGCCTGCCTGCATTCACACATACATTATATTACTGATGATGCTGACTTAATTGATATGTTTAATCCTGAGTTACCCATTACCATGTGTCTTGACTTGGAATGTAACTAAGTATATTTACTCAAGCACTGTATTTAATTACACATTTCAAAGCACTTATTTTGTATTTCTACTTTATTTCTAAACTACGTCCCAGGGAAATATTTGTGTTTTTGATTGACTGCAATTATTTGACTGCTTCAGTTATTGGTTACTTTGCAAATTTAGATTTTCACATGTAGAACGTGAGAAGAGTTTAGAAAACACACAAGTAACGCTGCAAAAATGTGTCAATGAACTGACTTTTATGTTGATGTTTGGACTTTTGGTTGAAGGTGTGAGGGCGCACCATTTTCTGCAAAATTACAATTAATCAATGGATGCAGTAAATAATCATCAAATTAGTCCACACTGAAAGCAATATTCAATAATCCAGTCCTATACAAAATAAAACAAAATAAGCTCAATGTTAACATTCCACAGTAGTGAAATCTTGCTTTTACAATAATGCATGAATAATAATAATCTATTTATATTGTATATGACAGTAAATGTCACAGGAGACATTTCACTCCATTGAGTAGTTTTACTTGTAAGGCATCAATTACACTTTCAAGGTTATATTCAAATGCAGTACTTTTACAGTGTGATATAAGTACTTTTACTTTAGGGTCAAAACATAGTTTGTTAAAAGTTACAAGTGGACTATTCCCAGTGTGCAGACATGCTCTGCTGTTCCACATCTGAGAACACGATGTCCTGCACCAAGTCTAGTAGTGCAACATATTTTTTTTTTTTTTTAATTTAGTTTTAAGCTTCATTATGTGCAATTATTCACTTCTCGTGCTAACTAGTTGGAGCCGGATTTTTCAATTTGTTTTTTTTTTTGGCCTTCACATAAATATTTACAGCAGTGAACAAAACTGCAGTCTTGCAGCCGACAAACCTCCAGTCACTTGTCCGTTGTGATCATAGTGTACTTTTCATGAGGTCCAAACTTTCTTGGAAGGGTTCTGTGACTTCTGAGTGTCAGTGACACAACAGGGCCACAGATAATGCCCCCTGCTCTCAAACACTCCTCTCCCAATATAACTTCACTTTGAAGTCCAGTCAAGGGATCAAGCAGAACACTTTAAGTAGTTAATCCCTCATTTTTAGTCAAATGCACAGTATCCGCTTAATATTTACCGCAGAGGTTTCTAATTGTCGTGCTTACCAGTTCAAACTTAAAGTGCCATACTGATATTTCGTGGGGCCACTAGAGAGATACGGGCTGTATGTTGAGAAATTGAGGAAGGGATGGAAAATGCTTTCAAATGATATAATTAGCAAGGGTGTGAGAGGAAAAAATAGCAACTCCTTTCTTCCACAAACGCAAGTTCATGGTGTACAACGATGATAGTTTAATTAAATTTGCTGTCCGTAAAGTTTTTGAGGGGCATTATGCAAATAAGATTTTAATTGTTGCCGATTGCAAGTGTCATCAAAGTGCTTGTCTAAAAGGGAAAGAGAATGCCTTCACCAGTCCTCTGTGGTTTTCTCATCTTGCTTTATGTGGAAAAATTAAAAAAGCATATTTAAAAAAAATATTATTTAATTGAATTAGTTCCAGTCCATCTCTTCTGCATAAACTTTTTCCCGCAACCCTTTTTTTCCCCATTACCATCCTGTCGACTAAAATTAACTCTCAATCACTTTTAAGGCAAACGGGTTTACAAAACTGTAAAGACAACCATCCATTTTACTTACTGTTCATTAGCACTACACTTGTGTGATTACACTTGTATCATAAGATCCCAATCTGCCAAGGGTGTAAAATGAGTCACAATTAAATATTTTCAGTCATTGATTTTTTTTTTCCTTTTTTTTTTTTTTAACAGCGATGGAAAAAAACCTGAAGGCTGTCCATCACTTTGACGGAGTGGAAAACTGAAAGCCATCGACCAGAAAGTTGATAATTTACATGCAATGTTGTCAATAACCACATGTTGGTAATCTGTAGCTGAACCTCTTGCTATCCGGGTCCTGACAGTGTGTTGAAGTTGTAGGAACTGGAGGCCCTGGAGCACATCTGTGACCAGTACAGGTCACGGAGGAGTGCGGTCGCGTTCCTGGAGCAGAAGCAGCACATGCTGCAGGATTCTATCCCACTGAACCTTGGGCTTGCAGGATTACCATTAAAACTCTGGAGGGAGGGCTGGCTCAAGTAGTCCCATCCACTGCGAGTGACCTGCTGCTGCTGCTGCCAGTATTTTAGCCTGCTGTCTCTCAAACCTTGGCTGAAGTGGTGCTGATAATTCCCTTCTCCAATGTGGCAGCAGAGCCCGGGTTCAGAGCAAAATTAAAACAGCCATGAAGTCGTCTGTCCAAAGCAAAGACACACAAACTAATGACAATCACCTCTGTAGAAATCTCCCTTGATGCATTTGCGAGCAGCACTGTTAAATTCTGCACCCCATCATGATGTGACCGCTGACATGGAAAAGTACAAAGCAGCGGTCATCCAAGTCGGAATCATCACAGCAGTGCACCTGATTTCAGGTGTTTTAAGCTTGTCAGAAGTCTTTGCGAGCATATGGTACAAGCCTACTCCTCTTGTCTCTTTTTAATTGCCCTAATCTGTTAATCCACTGCTGTATTTACTTGTAAAGTTCACAGACCTGCCATACAAACAACTGTTAGCTGTGGACGTCCATGTTTTCCAGAGCAAATGCACCGGGACACGTTTGGGTTGGAGGTCGGGAATGGTTGGCTCAGAAATATGAACTTCAGCATAAGTCTGTGTGGACTAGAAGGAAGGTTTAACTTTAGGCTTAGCTACAGCAGGTCAGTTGAGTTCAGTTAAACTTCTTGTAAATAGTCTGTTCATATTGCAATTGTAATTATTAACTATGACAGATTACATCACTCATAGTTGCCTCTTTAGGCACAGTGGCTGCTTTATGTGGTGTTACACATGAAAAATGACAAAAAACAATTAAATACTATTAAACAGGATGTTTCAATAAAAATGAATCAAATAATATAAACTGATGGATAGTAACAGATTATGACGGTATTCATACGATACTGTCCATCAAAATGACCTCCAAATAGAAAATCGAATGTATCCTCTGTCAAGATCAACTCACTATGTACGGATCAATATTGGCAAGCTTATATGAATCAATTGTGCATCTTATTGTTGTCTGCATGAATTTACTTGGCCCGATCTTGTAAAAAGCCACAACGTGATTCAAGCGATTTCTCAGATAAACCTTCTATATTCATGTGCCAGATGTGTGGGCAGATGCCTTGAATGCATTCATAGACCACAATCGTTGGTCAGTTCAACACACATGGCAGCTACTCATGCCTGAAATTATACAGTTCAAAGGGCACTGATTGTGGTTACACACTTAGAAAATCAAATATTGGCAAAAACTGTCATCGCAGTTTAAGGGAATTACAGATGTGGGTTAGGAATTAGAAGTTAAAACGGGGATGCACAGGCTCTGATGACTGGGACCTTGATCAAATATTGATTGTGTGGCACAGTAGGGGAGGTGAAACTGCTGAGAAGTCCTAAATCCATACGGTGGAATTTACGAGACGTGGGCCTCCATTATTTAATTATCTCCTCCTTGTGTGAGATCAGCTCTCCAGTCAAACCCCGACAGCTCATCTTGAAAAGAATGCTGCCAGAGGAAGTAAGCGGTTTAATTTGCAACTTTTCCGCTCTTCCTTCATTTCCTCGTTACTGGTCCAACCTGAAAGCAGAGTCGATTCAATCCCTCCACAGTGAAATTGGGATTTAACTCAAGAGACAGAGTGTAAAGAGAATGTCTACTTCTGAAACTCTGATGCAACCATTTAAGAAAATTTGGATTTCAAATATAAACACTTTTTTGGTAACTGAATGTTGATGCACCTCGTTCATATCAGCATCATCCCAGTAGTGGGTTGCATGTGTATGTGCAAATTTTGACAACCATGAGAATTAATTTCCTCTTGTGTGGGAATTCTTCCGATATGTCGATGTAATATCAACACAAGACTCGTGTATTTTTGTGTGTTTTTATGTGAATGATTTGTTGGCGTATGCGTGGAGCATAACACGGGGGATCCCCTGAACTCACACCTGAGACTTGTATCCAATTGTACAAGTGCAATCTCACACAAACTTATTCAGGGTAAACCAAATATGATGTTGCATCAATTTTGCACTCTGAGAAAATGGATTTTTGCACAACAGATGACGGAAATTTGTGGAAATTAAAAAAAACAGGTTTATCTAACCAGGTTTAAGTGAGGGAGCATCACCTGCTGCTCAATTTCTGCAGAAAACAAAACATACTGTGGGCCAACTTGTTTGCTTTTTACAACATGGCATGTGTGAATGACAAAGGCCAGGTTAGTGTGTTTTTGAATTTTAAGTGTGTGTGTGTGTGTGTGTGTGTGTGTGTGTGTGTGGCTGGATCTATGAATGCATGCATGAGCTTATCAGAGAAATATATCAACAGAAAGTAAGCCTTAAGCCCTGTGCTCTCATGAGACCTCCATTATGTGGGGACCTCAGGTAATTAATGAACTATGAACAACCTCGTAGGTTTGTGTGTGATATGTGGAGACAATTAATCCATCTGTGGCTTGGATATAATAATATTGCCTTTGTCACCATGCAGTATATTAGAACAAAATGTCACAGTTTTCCTGAAAATTTAGTTAAACCATTCCTGTTTTGTTTTTGTTTTTGTTTTTTTGCTCTCTGGCCTCGATTTTTAATATCAGGATAAACAGAACCAGCACATATACAACATTTGCGAAGATCCAGGGTCTGTCAACAGAAACATATTTGGGGACCATATTCATCACCTCCACTTTAACTCCCCACTTGTATTCATTCATGTCAAATTGTAATAGGATTAGAAGATGTTGGACTTCTTTCATAGTGGATGGATACTTAGGGGTCAACTTGTAAATCACAACAAAGGTCAGGAGTAAAGCCAATAAAACAATATGAATATGGCTTTCTGATGTTTTGGAATCAAAACTCTCAATCTAGGATCACACACTCGAATACTGAACTGCCATCGCACCGTGGGAAATGTTTCAGGAACTTTGTCACTTAAGTCATTTCTTCTCTAGTAATATATATTTGAAACCAGCTGCCAATCCGAATTCAATAGGACGGAAAAAGTGACATGCATTTCCCGAAGGAGTTCTGAATCATCTTCAAAGAGGAAGAGGTTACTGCAGGCACACAACACTTATTGCGCTTTATGAAATATCCCTACCCAAAAGGCTCAGATGTCCATCGTGCACTTCCTGTGAACTGAGCCTTAAAAGAGTAAATGCATGAAACAGATAAATAAGTGAACACACACTCGCCTTTATAGTTTCTCTCTGTGTACACCCACCTCTTTCATATTGTTGGGACCGGCTTCAAAAAAGGTGGAAAGATATACCCTTCAAGACTTCAAAAGTGCATTTGATATCCCAAGCTGGACATTTTGCGCATTAATAATAGATTGTGTGATTTTATTATTTAAAAATGAATGGATGTCTCTTCTTTTTCGAGGGCTGTTTCCGTTTCATCATCTTTATCTTTCAAGCAGACCGGACACCGCGAAGGTAACACAGGATGTAATAAAGGGGAAACTGTCAAAGAGGCACAAACCGGCCTTCTTTATTTCTTTTAAAGTCTTCCTCTGCTATGTGTGAGAGGTGGTGCAGTGCATTTGTTCCACCACAATGGACGTGGGAGGTGATCAAAGGGCAGCCATGGTCAATGACTCAAAGCAATTTTCTCCTTTCACTGCACATATGTAGCTCACCTGTGATGCCTTTAATAAGTACCTACGATCTACTACTTGTTCACATTCTACAATGCCAACTCTCAACATCCATTTAAGTAATCGTGTGCCTCTTCAGACCAGACAACAGGCCATATTCAAGGAAGAAAGCAAATCCAAGCCCTTCTTTTAAAAGTAGGGACATTTTCCCACACGGTTCATAAACTTGGTGTTACCAATTACTCTATCGAACGAGAAATTACGCTCACATGACAACCATGCATTTCCTATTACTGCAGCTTCACATTAAAAGCAATTAAAGCTAGGGTCGGCAGATTGGAGAAACCAGCAGGAGCAAGCCACAATTCCAACTATTCAACTGAATTATGTCCCATTACATTGTGAGAGACGAGGCTGTAAAACGCTGGGTAATTATTTTTTTTAGCATCACAACTCCCATGAAATAACTTGTTTCAGGATCATGATCCATTTGGTTCCATTATATTTGTAAGATTTAGTCAAGTCACACTCCTGAAGTTTTATCCTTATTCAAGTTAGCTAATGGCTAAATGGGAAGTCTCATGCTCTAACGGCATTACGTATACAAATGTGGCAGTGAATGCTTCTAGAATAACTTACCAACAATACGATCTGTGCAAAACACAAGTTGACTTGATATAATCTATACGGAGGAAATGCAATGCTAAGGTTTGCACTTACTGATTGTTCATCAAAAACACTGACAGCGGATCAGTTGCAAATATTGCAGGGAACGATGGGACATGAGGGAGCATCCTCGATTGGCTGTTGGTTAAAGAGCTGCAGGCGACAGGCCGGCACACCAACTTGTCGGTGAGATAACCAACTTCCAATTTACTCATTAACGTAATCAAGTTCCCAAAAGTTTGACTTTGACAAAAGACCCTGGGGCTTCATCATGTCAGTCAAGTTAAATAAACCTTGTCATGTGATACATGAAATGAGAATCCTGCTACTCCAGTATCGATTTAAAGCATTGGTAACACGTAAATGGTTGCATTTATGTCAAGATTGTGTCTTAATATGCGTGTTCAGGCTGCGTTGTTCTGCTTGTCCTGCAGCCTTGTCAAAGTCAAAGGAAACTGCTATTATTTTAAAGAATTGTTCACATTGTGGTTCATAACTGATCTCCGGAGGCTGCTTCTCATTTTTCCTGTCTGCATTCACCTGGACTTTTGTATCATTGATTTATTTCAATCTGATTACTTGCTCCCTCTGTTTGCCTGAGGATGAAGTAGATTGCCCAGTTCGCTGCTTTCACGCACGAGCGCCACAGAAATTAACCATGTGTGGATTTGTTCTGGTGAGACAAGCAACACAATCGGCCAGGAAACATAGCTACCAGCTGCACAAAAGTCACCAGAAGTCACCACGTAACAGTGAACTACAGTCCCCACTGTTAGTCGAGCAGGGCGTTGAAATGCTCAGACAAAAATACTCCAGGAACCTTTTCCCTGCACAAAAGGAAATAGAATAACCCAGCATCATGCTCAGCTTTCCAGAACAAAAAGACCAAAAAAAACAAACAAAATGAAACCTCTACATCAAGTGTGTGTTCTTTGTACTGAACAAGAGATTGAAACATGACTGCATTATGTGCCCAAAGTTTGAAATTGCCCATCTTAGAGGGTCCTAATGAAGCGTATGTGATGTTTTTTTCTTCTTTTCTTTTTTAAACAGTCCTGGGTATCATTTCCCATTGTTCGTTCGTCAAACTAAACCAATCAAATCTCTGTCTCCCTTTTCTGTTAGACTTGTTTCCCCAGCTGTCCTTATACTCCATCTGACATCTTTCCGGTGAGGAACAAATGTGCTATGGGGCTTTTTCCAGTGCTTTTGGTGTGAATAAACAAGCTTATCACGTTACCGTTTGAGAAAAAAAATGACTGATTTTACTTCCTTGGATGTGGATATTTGGTCTAAAAGAACAAAATACACTGTTATGGACAACGACTTGAAATTCCCCAAGGTCCTGAGAACAGAGATTTCTCAAGATCTAGGCTGCAGGTCATCAGGAGCTACTGGGTGCACCTGTGATGTTGTCCCTCAGATGACTGTAATCAGTCAGCTGGGAGTCTATATAAGGGGGTTGCAGCTCCCCTGCTCAGTTGGTTGTGTGTCTTCAGGGAGTCAATGCCATCAGCTGGCTTTCTGCGTTTTCTGTTCGAGTGAAAATCTGAGTTGAGTGTGTTGTGCGCCAGTTTCAGCACATTTTGTTTCCACCCCTGTTCAGTGACTCCCACTTCACTCCACTTTGGGCTTTGGCTCCAATCCTGTTGTTTGTTAGTCTATCATTTTAATAGAATCAGTTGCTGGCTGTGTTTTTTTTTCTTTCCCCACCTCCACCTTTTAGACACCGAGGGACCAGCTTACTTTGACCGTTATTGTGATTTGTGCAGTACTTTGTTAGTTCCCCAATCTGTGACCACTGTCCTTCAGGTCTGTGTATATGTAGGTATATAGTGAGATAAGAAACTTTACAAAAGTCCTCATGATAACTTGAATAGCTCCTCTTTGAAAATAACAAATCGTTCTACAATGATTTGGGTGAATTTATAGGGGAGTGAATTTAAAAAAAAACAACCAAAGCCATTTTGTTTGATGAAATGTTCAAGAATAATTGTGGTTCTCTGTGTGTCAGTAAAAGCAAAAAATAAATAAATAAAATAATAAAAACATCTCAAGTATGAAGAACTCTTTAATTGGTCTTAATTATGATATATCAGACTTCACTTGTGGATTTGTCATGGAAAACAAGAACCACTTGAGTTTTCCTTTTTAAATCATGCAGGATGACAATGTACATCCTGTGATATGACAACGGCACATGCACACATTGTAATGTCAATGCTGAAATGATATATTGTGCAGTCCGAGTCATAATTTGCTCATTCAAGGTGCCATTTGGTTAATACAAAAAAAGTTTTGTTGTTGTCGTATACTAAAATTGTTAATATTCAGTAATGCATCTCTTCACTCATGACACCACTTCTTGTCTCCCTCCTCATGCAATCCACTTCTTGCTTCTTTCATTACCCAAGTTTCTCTCTGAGCCTTGAACACTGTTGAACTGACACATTCTGGCCTTCCTGACAGAGAGCAATTAGTGAGCGTAAGGTTGAACAGCTTGAGGCCTAAAGCTGCCAACGCTACTCTTTAGTGCCTGTTGGAAGAAACCATTTGATAATGATCCCACACTCAACATCACCATAAGCGAAGCACAAAAATGGCCAGACCTTTTACCATGCAGGCTGGACCTTTTCATGACATGTCAAAGAAAAAGGGCTTTGTGAGATACTGTACAATGACAGCCATTCTTTAAACCAATTTTGGTTGATGTGTAATGGCATATAATAAAACCCCCCTACAGAGCCTGAAGACTATTCACAGCAGAACCAATTTGTCTTGTTTACTTCAGAGGTACTGTGTATGTCTGATGTTTCTTTGGCTTTGTCTAAGTCGGGGAAAGAAAAAAAAAAGCAAAAACAAAAAAACAAAACACATGCAGATTAAATCATTCAAGCAGGAACGGCATTATTTGTCCAGTGGAAGCCTGTTGATGATAGTGAATGGCTGTGATTTCCCTTGCCGACAAACACATAAAATGTAGAACATCTAAAAACTTGATTTCCTTTGGTAAAGAGAGAAAATTGAAAATGTCCTTGCATGTAAGAAGATCACACACTGTGTTTCCTCAAAGAGCCATATTCTAGTGAGTATCCAAAGCTTGTTTCCTTCTTACTATGACACACAAATGTGTGTCAGAAAAAGAAGTACTATAAATTATGCTCACTGCCGAGGACCATATCAAATGGTATTCCACTATTAGCTTACACATTCAGAGGCAACAGTGAGTCCCAGTAGCCTCTGGCTGGAGATTACTGCAGGAAACAGGGTGGCATTTCTAGCAAGCAGCCACTCCATTTATAGCACTTTTTTTTCTCCTCAGTTTCCCCTGCAGAAATTATACAAACAATTAATATCCCTTTTATTTATGTTACCACACATGTTGACCACTGATAAACGATGTTTGTCGAATGGATTAGACAAATCGTTTAGCCAACCCGCTAAATGACAAACAGTGTAAAGTGGACCATACGACACGCTGCCTTTCCCATGAATTTGTAGAAAAATGTGTTTTGGGATGCAACAACCTCAAGGATTTTATGGTCACAAGATGTGGCTGGATATAAAACAGAGAAACAGCTGGCAGATTGAGTTGGTGGAAGAACTAACTGCATGTACTCTGATGTCTTTATGAGTCGTACTAATGAAATACAGCAGGTGATTCAAGTTTATGAAGCCGAGTATTTATTTGCAAAACTTTAGGATGCCTTATTATTCATGGTGAAAACGGCTCCTGAAGGAGAAGGTGAAGGCGGTCATTTGCTTGTACCGGTACTATAATTTTTAAATAATCTGTGTCTCCCGCTCTCTTTATCTGTCTCTCCCTGTGTGTGTGTGTGTGTGTGTGTGTGTGTGTGTGTGTGTGTGTGTGTGTGTGTGTGTGTGTGTGTGTGTGTGCGCGTGTGTGCGCCTGTTTGTGCGTGCATGGCGACCAATCCAGCTGAATATTAATTCAAGCCCTGCCTGCCAAGGATGGCGGATGCAGCAGTGCTACAACAGCATCATTCTGGCTTTAATGACTCGGTGCCAAATGAATTAGACTGACAGCAATTTATTGACCCAATTTTGAAAGAGAATTGCTGGGAATCATCTTCTGCGGTAACAAATTAGGCCCTGGCTGGTAACTGCTGCAGAGTTACCTTGTTTGTTCATAACAGACAAGACACTCATGAATTATGTGCAGGGCTCATTATTTAGTCAGAAATTCCCGCAAAAAAAATAAATAAATAAATAAATAAAAATAAGATCCATGTTAAAATATTTCATGGGTCGAATTAAAAATAACAAATACTTTGTCATGTGGTCCTCATGTGTTTGTCTGAAGCGGACCTCACTTACACATTTTACCCTCCTTAACTGGCTGCTTAATACAATACAACTTCTGGTTTCAAGGAGGCTAAGGACTGGCCAATATGGTGTTGTCATTATAAGTATAATCAAGGAGACAAATAACTAACATTTGGAGCAAATATACATTTGCAGTGAAAATAAATTGTAGCATACAAAATTAGAAAATAACCAGGGGATGGAATGGTGACTGCAACGTTCAGGTACTTTACTTCAGAATTGCCATTTTCTGCCACTTTATACTTCCTCTCCACTACATTTATTTGATAACTTTATTTACTGTGTGGACTCAGATTATAAAATATTAATAAGCTATAAATTCTGACATGCATTCAGTCACTCTGTGGCACTAGAGTGGTAACTACAGACAGAATGAATGCTGCATTTGAAAATGATTTACTAGCAGTCACACACAAATGGCAATACCGATAGTTGGGAAAATGAGAAAGAACAACCAGGCCCCATAATCATCCAATAATTGTCTGATTATTACTCTTTACACCTGTGAAATTGTGTTAAAATGTTCAGGTAAAAAAAAAAAAAAAAAAAAAAAAAAACAGAACCAAGAATCACTCTTTATCAAAGGTCCCATTCGTGTCCAATGCAACCATGTGCATTGTTGCCACGCTGAGATGCTGTTGCAGAAGTTGTGTGTTGCCCAAATAAAAACACATGTTGTTTGACTTGTTGCATGTGTTGATATAATATTTCATAGCACTCATAACAAGTGTAATTTTCCTTTCACTTCCTGAAACAACCCCTCCACTGTGGTTTGACTGTCTTGAGAGCAGCTCTGCTTCAGAAAGACACAAATACTCACACATGCTTTGATGATTGTTTGAATTGCTGTCTGTACCTCTTTGTTGGTAAGGCAAAGCTGCATCTCAAGCATAATATTTTAAACTGCAGACTGCAAGCTGCTATCAGTTGCAGCTGTCTATAATTTGAAAATTGACAGGTCCCTCAGTGATGTGTTCTATATTATTGTCTGTGCAAACACTGAATTATTGTAATTTTTTGCAACAAACATCTTCAAAATTGTAAATGTAGTATTCAGTCTGTCTGTTATGTGCTACTGAAATGCAATGTCTTTTATTTTCAGGGCTTTATAAACCAATTAAAACATAATTATGAGTATCAAATTCAGTTCCTGCCTGTAGTGTGTCTATTCAATTTCTCACCCCCAAATCCTGCACTGGACCTTTCAGCTGTGTTAAATGTCACAAACCTCAGCCTCCACCATGAGGACTGATGTGGAGTAAAAGTTTGGATGAATTATTCATAAAGTAAAACTAATAAAAATGCACTATTTAATAAAAAAAACAGTGCCCTCATTTAGAACTGTGCTACCGTTTATTCATATCATTACAACACTCAGAGTAGATGTAGCCCAGAGCTAAATGTTTTAGCTTGATATTTTAGCTGAAGGACAAACCATTTGCTCAATGTCAGTTATACACACACCTCATTTGCAAACAATACCTTTGCTATCCTGAAAAAACATGCCATGTCCTGTTACATGATAGAATATCACCGGTTGTGGGGGAGGCTTATTGGGAGGGAAGACAAATTCTGTTTAAACACATCTGTTGATTGGCCACACCGTGGGAATTCAGAGAATAATAACCCTGTGGAGGCAGTGGGGGAGAGCTGGGATGAAGGGATCTAAATCCGCTGTGGACAAACAGGAAAGCCGTTTCCCTGGCATCAGCCCTCCCTCAGAGATTACATGTCTTTCGTTTTCATCATAACATCCAAGTTGGCTTGCTACCATTAATGGGACAGACCTCAGTACTTATCCCATCACATTGCGGGGGCCAGAAAATCAGACCACAGAGGAGCAACTGTGTCATCCTCACAAAAACGTAGCGTCGCATTTGGTTGTGTTACTTCTTTCTAAATGAAGAAACAACGTGCGTTCACAGCAGCAGGTTGGAGGAAGAATTATGCAGCCTGAGTGAAATACTAAAATACTCTCAATAGGTTCATTGTGAGGCAGTGGGCTGCATTCAGGTGGACAGGAGGAGAAGGTAATATACTGTAGCTGCAGAGCACAATTCAGAGCTTGCGGTGAGCTGAGGCAGTCTCTGCACCACAGCGCTCCTGGCTGTTGAGCCCATCCTCGTTCACTCGTTCAATATACCTCCACCTCTGCAGGCTAAAGCCCATACACTGGCCGCTTCATCTCTCCACAGTATTTAATGCGTTTCCTCCTTCCCACTCCTACTCCAAACCTTTGCCAAATGCTTGCCTGACAACACATCCCTCAGCCTTTGCAGCAGACAAGTAATATGGGCTCATTTTGCAGCAGCCCGCGGCTCTGACAGGAGTGGGCTTGTGTCTGCCAGAACTGATTACGAGCAGAAATTGCTGATCAAATTGTCAAATCACCCAAAACTTTGAGACAGTTTTCACTCCTACCTGCTGAAAAATGTGACCCCATTTTATTTGTGGGTCAATTTCTCTGACATGCACATTTTGCAGGCAGACAGTGATATGACTCGAAAATCAAATTGCATATGGTTCTTTCTCCCAACAATATTTTTCACACATGATAATGAATTCCATGTTCAATATCTCAAATCCTGGCCGAGGATAAGTCTCCTAGCATTATTACCTTACTTTCATCTTCAGCTGGGAGAAGAAAAACATCATGAGGGAAACACACGCCGGCCTCTCTCAAATAAGCGTTTTTAATCTCTTTCATTAGGCTGGCATTACAGCTTTGAGAAACTGATTAGATGTCTCAATCCCAGTGTCTGCACTGATTGTTGTTAAGAGCAACCTGTACTGCAGAGGCATTGTCAGGCCGAGTGTTTGGCTCACTCAGTCAAGCAACTCTGCGAAACACATGGCTATTTTAATTATCGCTCAATTCAGATCGATGCAATGCTAGAATGCAGATCAGTATTCAGAATTTGATTTTTTTTCCGCAAAAATCTCTCTCCTCATTGTGCCGCAGGTCTTGATTGTGAAGAGTCTGTTTATGTGAGCAGGCTTAATCAAAGATACTTCTGCTGTGATTCAACACTCTGGATGTGGATGAGCTCTCCGAAACAAATGCGACGACATGAACAATAAAGCTTTTAAAAATGTAAATTTTGTTTCTAGTCAGCCGGTTTCCTGAAATCAGGTCCGTCAAGATAAATCATTTATGGTAAAATAAGTTGACGTGATTAATAATTTATTATCATTGATTTATCATATAATTTTCATTGACCTCAATATTGCCCTCTGTGTTTACATGCATGTGTGTGTTCATGAGAATGTCATCAACACCAACAACAGAATAAACCCTTCCATCGCATGAGAAGAAAAGAAAAAAACTATACAGAGACACGTTTCTTCCTCACCTCATCTGCTCTCAGTGCCAGAGTTTGTCCGTGGGTGGGGCTCAGGACGTGTGCGCACACACAAACACACACACACACACACACACACACACACACACACACACACACACACACACACACACACACACACCAACATCTGTGACAGTCAACCAGGTGAAGTGGAGATAATGTGGTACTCTGGGCTAAAAGCTGTTTTTTCTCGACAACTTCATAGTTTCAGGCAACAGGTTTGGAAGAATAAGATCAAATGGAGTTGGTTTCATAGCCGAGGTCCGCAGCTGCAGTGCGGGAACAGTCTGGCTCCGGCCAAATGAGAGAGGAGACATTAACACGAATGAGCTAGTGTGTCGACTCTGTGTTGAAACGATGGCAATGGAAAAAGTGGCAAAAAACAGGATTGGCAGTACATCGCCTGTTAAGCAATGAATGACTCAACATCCCTGCATCAAATATTTAGTATTTAAGTTCACTTTCAACGAGCTGCTCCTTCAAAAAGTATTCATCATGACAGACATGCCTGAAATAAACATCGGCTCGTCTAGCTACAAGTTTTGAATGCAGCGATAGTAATGGATGGCAAAATATTATGTATTAAATATTCCTCTTAAAATCTCAAACACAAAATGTATTGATGCCATGAATAGCTTTATAATGCAGTACATTATAAATCGACTGGTCATTTTTTTTTCATCAGAGAAACTATATGAGAAAACTCCACTGGCTACATGCATCACTGAAACATAATGAACAATAATAACATGATAAAAGTCCATCAGTTTCGATTATTTCTGACTCATATATTACAGGGATTTATCTTTTGGGCCTTACAAAAACAAGGTACAACCCTACAAGACATCACAATCCGCAGACCCGGTGTATTTGTTATGGGATGATGCCTGCGTCTCTCCTGCTAGTAATTTCAGCCAGTCAGAGAGGAGGAGGCAGACCAGAGCAGCAGATGCCCTCTTCTGGGCCAGGCCTCCCTCAGGACAGGCTGCTCTTGTCTTGAGCTGCATGATCCGGAGAGAGGCAGACTGGTGATTCCATTAGCTTAGCCGCTAATAAGAAGTACACCTGGGTCCTTGTTGTCCTGCAACACATCCCCCATCCATCCGCCCCAATTTCATCCCAGACATGCTCCAGGAAGAAAAAAAAAAAAACCTCAGCAGGAAGGGGAAAAAAGAAATTGATTTGAGTAAAATGTTTAATCAATATGAGCGTTTCCTTCCTATAAGCCTCAACTTATATGTCTCTATATTATACGTTCTAATGTTATGAGCTGGCTTAGTGCACTGCACTGCTGACCAACACATATTTAATTTTGAAAACTATCAATGTCCAAAACCTTCACAAATCTCTGCAACATGTCCAAACGTTCACAATTCCTTCACTGTATATCCTTAAATATGCTAACCAGTGGAAAATGTTTAGAAAAAGGGTGGGAATACTGGTCAGATAATTCTTGTCAGATGATTGGACGAACCATAGGGCTATCGCTGCCTACCATGCTGATGACAACCAATATGATTGACAGCCAGCAGAGCCAGGTGGTAAATCAAACCCGTCCTGAAGCTTGTCAGTGAAATGCAAAAACATCTTTAACGAGAAGAAGAGCCTTGAGTCCATTCTTCACTCTTCTTTCAATTTAACATACTCCTCAGTCCTGACATAGCTGACGCTTTTACTCGCTTTCTAACTCATACAGAGAAAACCTGGGGCTAGAGACGGGGGTCAAAGATTGAATCTGTAGCACCTTTTTGGCTTCTAAGTCAACATCAACACCTTTCCTCTCTTGTCCCTGTTTGATGTTCCTCGAAGAGCACGTTTGCACTCCAGCTACAGCTACAACAGTTGCTGAGTGAAATTTTAAAAGAAAAGAAAAATGAGCCATTGCGCTCCTCTGGTGGCCAATTAAAATTAACAGACAAATCAGATGCAATTAATTCTGAATTATTACTGTGCATTAGTTTTACAGTGTAAATACTCCCTTAGCTTATTAACAATTCACAGACATTATAATTCACTGAAGTGTCTTTTAATATTCGTGAGAAATAATTTTAAAACTTAATCCAATATGTGTATGTGATGGTCCAGTTAGACCTTTGAAGAAGTTGAGACAGTACGTCAAGTCATTATTTATTTTTTTGACCACCACACTAGTTTTCTTCATTATTTATCATTTATCTTTAGACCGCCACAGAACCCTCCTTCAACATTTATCTTTAGACCAGTATACTGATTTCATCCCATTCTGGGGGCTTTGAACTTTCATTGACTCTGCTTTTTATTATTTATTTTTTTTAAAACATGAATGACTAAGAGGTGTTTCAAAACATAAAAAAAAGTCTTGTGTGATGAAATTCTGAGCTTCAGTTTATTTCCTCGCTCTACCTCTTGAAGTGTTGAATTTACATTTGATGTTCTTTGATCTACGTTTGCATTAAAAGCGCCGCGACTCAAATAAAGCTGAACTTTTCACAGCAACATAACTTCCGAACAGCACGGTATACATAATTTAATTTTTAATCAGGCTACATGTGCTCAGGCATCTACGCTACACTGCATTTTACAATTATTCAAACAAATGAGCTCTTGAAAAATGTTCTGCATCTGTTCCAGGAGGTTGTTCTCGCTGCTAGAACCTCGATCACAGCAGCACTGCACCTACACGACCAGCCAGTGACAATTCATCATGAACTTGCATTAGATGTCACTCAATCCTTTGTACAGTCTGATGCCAATTCATTTCTCCCTCTCTGCCCTGTATGCACACTTGTGCAAGGGGCACTTTTGTGTCCCACACGGCAGCGGGCCAGTATGAAATGCCCTGATTGACGTCTGACTCAGAGCATCCGTTCCACCTCTTGCTTAGTGGAGTCTGTGCCAAGAGGATTAAAAATGGAGTCCTCTAGGGCCACGCCATGCCATCTGGACAGGGTTGATCTGGGAGCAGGGTTGTCAGCCAGGACTGCTGAGTGTATGAAACGCTGCACAACTACATTCAAATACTGCCTCAGCTTCTGAGAGTCATATTTTTTTTATTATTTTTTTTCCAAAAAGGCTCATTTTCACACAGTTCAGAGTTGCTCTTCTCCACGCTGCTTTCTCTTTATACTACCCTGTCTGAGGAGTGGGAATGGATTATTTGTATCCATTAGATTTGTCTCCTTCTGCTGACTTTGATATTCACTGTCTGCTATCAGATTAGAAGATAATGAAAATTGAATGAATGGAAAACTGGAGTAAATGGAGGAATCCAGCATGATTCTGAAACTGTTACTTCTTATCTCTGGATAAAGTGGCTCTCACTGTCAAGCACTTTGCTATTAATTTTCCTTTCCAAGGCCATCTGCCTTGAAATGTAAACTGAAGTAGACTAAGAGAATGATGTAATTTAAGAGGTATTTGAAGAAAATGTGTAGGTTCTCAACAATGTTAACTGAACTGAATACAAAGTTGAGGTTTTCACTGTCATTTTATGTGAATAAAAAAAAGGAAAAGAGAGGTTTCACTGTGAGCCCTGTCCATCATCAAGACAGTCAGAATGAAATATGGAGAGGACTAAATGCTAATGCCTCAATAACCTTTTCCATAGACTGATGCGTGCCACCTCTGATTCCCCCACCGGATCAAGGTGTAATTTTAAAGGTTAAAGCCGGTGGTTGCTCTTCAGTCTGTGAGGTAGAGCCACGATGACATCTGAGTTCCAAGTAAGGCAAGTAGCAGTGCATCAAATCATGCAAAACATGGAAATAAGAGAATTTAGGTCACCGTCAGCGACAACTGCCAGACTTCAGAGAAATCTGTGAAGTTTTGATGTTTAGATGATGTAATTCTTTCTCTTGGTGATCTCTGCTGGGAACAGACTGAGGGGTGTTGGGATTCTTTATTAGCCGTTCCTCCCTCAGAGGTTATAGGTATTAGCAGGAACCAGCTGATGCCTCCACTTCTAACTGGATTCCTCCGTCCCTCCCCCACTGCACCCCAGACCATTTCCCCCCTGAACCCCAGACCATTTCCCCCCTGAACCCCAGACCATTTCCCCCACTGAACCCCAGACCATTTCCCCCCTGAACCCCAGACCATTTCCCCTGCACATGTGCTTATGTGTTCATCGACGGCACACATGACGCATTTCGTATCCCTAACAATATGTGCTTTCACATGCAAACCTCAATCCAGCCTAATACTTAAGGCAACAAAGCAGAACCTCACCACAATCTCACCCTAATAACTCCATAAAGTCCAATCCATAAAAAGTAATTATGAGGGTGTTTTGTTTTTTTTTTTTTATGTTGAAAATTCAATACATATAAACAAGGCCTGAACTCAGCCTATACAATAAAACTCCCCTTGACCTCTGGACTGGTCAGGTTTAATAACATTTCCTGTATAGGACTGATTATTTTAATAAAAATCTTCCCTCAGCCTAACATATTTGCCTAAACCCCAACTCAATGTTCAACTTTTCTACTGTATTCCTTAGAGATGTGAACACTGGCGGAAAAAAAAATCATCACAACGAGTGGTTTTCCTGGAATATGTCTCTCATGCAGCATCTCCTGACGATCACTCTACCATTTAAGTTGGACTGAAACTAAAATGGGTTTGTTCTCCACTTCAATATCTATGCTGTGTGAATGACATACCTTCTGGCCTCCCTTCAAGGAAAAGAAAAAAAATGTCAAAGCTGGAACCCAAATGCGACAAATTATCTTTTTTTTTTTTTTTTTTGTTCTGTGGGATAGAGGCAACCCCTGTGTTTCTCTAGCCAGTAGCAATGCCGCTGGATATCTAGCAACATAAACAGTGGAGCAATTTGCATAAACACTGGCCAATCAAATCATCTTATATAAATTGTATTAGCATTAAGCAGTAATTGTCGGTTGCCCATTGTGGCGTGTCGGTAACACTAACAGCCAGCTGTTCAGCAGCCGATAACAAGGAATCTAAAGATATCCTGAAAACTGCATCTTTTTTTTTTGTTTTTGTTTTTTCTGCTTAAATGTGTCGACTTTGTCAACAAGCATGAAAACTGTCATGGAAAGCTTCTCCCAACTCGGCTAGCAGAGCCTTATAGCAAAATCCACGTCCCCGCGGTAAACATGCACTTGTCAATGTCATTAGGTTGGCTACATAGCTAGCAGCAAGTCAACTGTAGCAGCTTAAACAGCTTTAAAACTTGCTGGCAAATTCCCAGTTTGCAAAACGCTCAACACCCAACACCCACAACGTTCACAGAGCCCTAATGGACTTTTTTTCTCTTTCTGAAAAGAAAAAAAAAAAAAGATTTACTCCCTTCTGACTGCAAGAGAGTGAGGAGGTCTCTGATTTCAGCTGGACGTTTACAGGGATCTGCAAGCACATGGACAAAAGACGCATCACCAAGTGTCTCTCTGATTAGAATATCCCCAGTGACCACAGCACACACCACCGGCTCTGTGCATTTGTGTGTGTGTGTGCACGCCACTGGGGGGTTTGGGGGTGGGGTGCTTGCTAGTTGGCTTTAATCTGCTTGATGATGAAGATCCCCCAGTGCTCTAGGGACCTGACGAAAGGGGGGGGGGGGGTTGCGCTACTGCCTGCTTTACGCCAATGCAATCACGACTGTCGCCCGCCACTGAGCCAGCAGCGCTCACAGACCCGCTCTCTTTCTCTCTCCCTCCCTCCCTACCTCCCTCCCTGCCTCTCTCTCTTTCACACACACTTCCTCCCTCACTCTCTCACCCTCTGATGCATGCACACACACACACGCACACACACAAGCTTCTTTCTCTCACTTCACCACTCACTCACTAGCTCTCCCTCTCGGTCGTCATTCCGCACAGACACGCTCCACTTTGGTACAGCTCCCGTGTATTCTCCTGCTATTCCGAAGCTGTTGTGTCTGTAACTCGCGCGGCGCATTACACTCACAAACATCCGCTCTGTTTCGGCGTGGGCTCAAACTGTAAACAGCGAGCGGGATAATGAAAAGAGAGGCACCAAAGAGGAAAGCAGGGTGAGAGAGGGAATTAAAAGAGGAGTAAAAGCAGCAAAGGAAAAAAGGTGGGAGGACAGTTTGATTCAGTGAATATTTTTGGATTAAAGTGGCTGCATCTCTGCTCCAAAGTGTCCCACTAAAGGTAAGTGTGTCTTCTCCTTCTGCCTGGATGCCTTTCAAAGACTTTTCACCTTTTTATAGAATTTGAACTGTTTTCCAGCAAATAGTAGGTTTGTGCAGCTGAAGTGCAATTTACTGTTGACAAAAGGTGGTTTACTCAGTGATGTTATAGGTATCACTGCCTCAGCAGACCCAGTTGAGACACTTCTATCTAACAGCTGGTTAAGTGTGATGAAATGTGCTTCAGCTGTGTCCTTGACAATGTTTCAACCGGAGGAGTTGCCGTTCAAGTCCGACGACCCGGAGACACTTGAGCAGTCGTGTGTCTCTTGTGCTTTCTGTCGCGGCTCGCAGAATGAAATGAGAATTCACCAAGTGTCAATTAAAGCAGATTGGTTCACATGTCAGACAACACTTCACTATGAATGACCCCATTTGTAGGTCTGAGTTATTTTAATTCATCTGCATATGAAAAGGCTGTGTAGCTTTTCAACTCTGTGTTGGAGAGTGTTCAACACTGATTATCACACCATGGCACGTCAAGTGGTTTTGGCAAGTTGATCTAGGCTGTGCGCAAATAAGCCACCAAACCACAAACCGTTTTCAACTGCATTTCGCTTATGCTAAATGTGATAAAATGTGAATTATATAAATTAATAGTCTAGTCTACATGGAAATGACAGTCTCAAGGACAACCATATGCATTCAGTTTAAATGTAGCACAGACTTCTTTGTATCTATGCACAGTTCAATGCTAATAAAACAGTTTTCAGTTGAGAATAAGAGCACATCAGGGTCTGATGGCTCAATCACAGCCTTGAGATTATTCCTTTTGTTTGCACACAGTGTACATGAGCAATATTATTAGTGGGTAAGACCCTTCTTGTGTTGTGGAAAGGGATTAGAGAAAACAATCTGAGAGGATATCAAAGAGGCTTGACAGAGAGTGTGATTTGCAGAGAAACATGGGATCACAGATGCAACCGTGGCCCCATTCTGCAGTAACAGATGCTTATTTGGATGAGCCCAAAAGAAAATATAAGGACACAAGACATGGAAATGTACCCTCGAGCTACATATGCTGTGAACTTATACATTTGATTGTTACATCAGCAGTCCCACTGCAAGTTGTTACACCATCAACTTTGCATCTCAAATCTGCCAAGGCACAATTATCTCAAGTACTGAGCTGCATCGAATGCATGTAGCGTCTGAGCATCTGGCAGCCACATGGCCAAAGACATAATCCAACGACGGCTGCCTTTTTGTGGACTTTTGAAACCAGTGTACCTCGCTATTAATACACCAGAGATAATGCAGATTACTCACTTACCATCCTTGGTATGTGTGTGACGTTATTTTAGACTAACTGTAGGAATGCCTCGTGGATTCTCGCACCGGTTTTCAAAGTCAATCCAATCTTCTCTTACAGATAAGATGGAAATAAATAAATAAAATAAGCGTCTGCCTTCCTCTACTTTAAGCACATCTAATGTAACTCACTCCAGTGTCAAAGGCACTGAGTCTTCTTATCAGCATTCAGCTGAAAACACCTGCTTTGGAATAATCAAATTACGCTCCAAGGAGTCCACTTCCAGAGGAAAAGAGGAGCTGGACCCTTTGAGTACACAGAGGCTACTGTGCAGAAAATGAGCATTCAGGGCATGCAGCCACCAACCACTCAGGTATTATAACTGCATTAGAGGGGATGAATGAAGAGACACGCAATATACTTGTGGTATATTAAGCGATGACAGTGACACTACCTGGCTCAGGTGCATATATCTGGAAAAAAAAACACCTATTTGTTGACAGAGTGAAGTGGAAGGAAATGTATGTAGATACATTAAACTGTTGACAAATCTTCAACATAAATGTTAAAATTCAGTATTTTTTTTTTGGTAATCAATAAACTAACATTTATACTGTTCATTCAGTTTCTCTTTTATCTGCCACAATCAACAACTGTTCTTAAATACCTAATTTCTTTTTAATATCTATGGTGGCAGCTCACCTGTAATTTCTACCTGACAAGCCAACATTCACCATGTATTTGGCAGGTGGCAGGTGCTAATTTAACTCCCTGAACGGAAATACTGCACACTTTCAGCACTGCCCTTGATAGGTGAAACCTCGCAGCAAGGACAGGAGGCAGCATCCGATCATATTGTATTAAAGTGAGGTGCGCTACATCGGCTCTCCTTGTTACACGCTGCACCACACTGCCTTCGATTTGCACAGCTTAAAATCAAGCGACGATTCTCGATGGTGGAAGAAATCATTTCAGTGTGTCTTTACAAGTTTTGAACACATCTAATGATATCTCTCTTCAATCAAGTTTGACTAGTTTTTTGTGTGAGTTCACAGATGATGATATATGGTTCGCTGTGTGCGATCGATGCAGAGCGGAAGAGATGAGTTGATTAATTAGTCGACTGAGAGAAGACTATTTTCATGATCGATTAATCATTCCATCATCATCATTTGATTGTTTTAGAGAAGCACAGCTGCTTTTACATGTTGCTGCTTTTCTTTCTCAGTTATGGTGTTTGAAATTTGAAAAACGTCACTGTTGAAACTAGTGATTAGGGCTGCAGCAACATACCATTTTCGAGGTTTACCATGGCATAAAGGTTGACATTTGGTTATCTGCAATCTTGAATTCTAATAAACATGTGTATCAAGTTTAATGTCCGTTAAGACATAATTTGTAACTGCTAATAATTATTGTTTAATGTACTGTGAAAATCCCATGCTGATGCAACTCTAGCTGTAATGAGCCTTTTTTCAAGTGTTTTGCCTAAATGATTAATCCATTGTTAAATAATTATTGGCGGGTTAATGGCTAATGTAAATAATCATTAGCTGCAGCCTTAGACCAGTGTGAATCACATCATACTGGTTCAAATATATCCAAGTGTTTTTTTTTTTTTTAAATACTCATGTAGGACAGACGACACTAAAACAAAACATGTTATTATCAACTGCCTCCATGGACTGAACAGATATGCATCTGCCGCAGCAAGACAGGCCACTCGTCAGGGTGACTGTGAAGGCAGCCCGGTCCTTATGCCTTACTCTACTCTGACTGCGTCCATGTAAATCTAATGGAAAGACTGAGTGCTGCGCCGTAAATTAAAGCTCATGTCCACTAAGCTGTCATCATATCTTTGCATCCGCTGAGCTGTTTGATCAGGGTGAGCTGTTATTTATGGAGGGTCCGCAGCCTTTACCGTAAGCAGAACTACAGCGATCACTCACCCTGATATGCCACCTATCACTGCATTTTGAAGTAAGTGTCCATCAAGAGCCTTGGTCTTAAATAGAATCAATACTTGAGATTATTTGGAGTCTCCAGACTCTCTTTACCTTTGGCTCTTCAATCTCTGCCCCCCTACTCGATGGACTCATTTTGACATCACTCCGCTCTAAACGAGGTGTGTCTGAGTGTGAATACATGAATCTATGTGTGTCTGTGGATGCGTGTGCATGTGTTTCTGTAGAATCAGAGGACGTTTGAATCTCACTGTCAAAAACCAGCTTGCACAATTTAAAGCATTCGAATGCTAATCAGATGTATTTGGTTGTTCTGTCTGCAGTCTCAAGGCCAATCTCAGATGAAACTATTATACTCGTATGAGCGTGCTTTGTGTCAGGCAGCAATTTCTCCCACAGCGAGCTACACTCTGCCAAGACCCCTACAGACCTCTAAGACGGGGCTCTCCCTGGCTCTCACACAATCATCAGCAAGAGTCCTAAACATCTCAAATTAAAGTCTTGCAGTGATGGATGACTCTCAATCTCCAGGAGATATTGCGCACGCTTCGGCTCTGAATGATGGGCAACTCCTCTTCACTCCACTTAGCAATTATTTATATGGATTTGTCTCTGTTCGTTTGTCAGCTTTTTGGACATGCTGTTTCTTCCTCTCTGTGGCACAAATACTCTGCAGAGGTAAAAAAAAAAAAAAAAAAAAATACCCAGTTTCTGCAGCCTAGTGATGCTGAGGCTTTTTCTGGAAAGCAAACAAATGTATCCTTCCCTGTGGTATAGGCATGTTGTTTGAAGTAGTGGTGAAAATAGAAGGAGGGAAGGATGCAGTTACGTGGAGAAACCATTTCATATGGAGGACACAACTGTTTGGTCTTGCGAACATACGAACAAGTGAACTCGGTGTGTTGTGCTACGTACCATGGAAACATTTCTTCTGAGGCTTGACTTTCCGTGTAGATTCTGAACATTGATCATGTGAGAATGGCAAGAGTTGGAGAAGTCAATGAAGATGCATCATTACAACTCTGCAGGAATGCATTTCCATTCAAAACCTTTTTCCTTAGAAAGCGTTTCGAGGAAACTCTGAAGTGAGGTCAGTTCTTTTGTCTCTCCTTTAGTTAAGTACTTCATGCCCGAACTTTCTCTGATACATGTTTTGAATACTGCAGAACAAAGTCTTAAAATAGCCCAAAGAGCCCCTGGGGCATCCGTGCCTTTGAATACATTTGTGCCATCCCTTTGAGAAATCCACCACATATTCTCAGTAAACAGTGGGCAGGAACAGTTGTGGTCATAAAAATCACTGGAGGCCATGCACAGGCACGAGTACAAGTGGATGATGGAGGGTGTTTCTTTGCCAATGCCTTTACTCTACTAAATAAAGTTGCTCTCTGTTGTGTCTCCATATTTGGCAAGCGCTGAATAGCTGGTTCTCATTGCTTGCCAGCATTAGCAAGACAGGCAATTAGCAGGTTATATACGTAATCCCCACGCTTTGCATTTGTGATGAAATGTTTTCGATCCAACACACATTTAATCACCAGGATCCATCCAAACAATAAACAATCATCTCTGGCTGGACTCAACTCTATAACCTTAAACACAACCTCACTGGCCCCCAATGGCAACTTGGGAAAGATTTTCTGTCACACAGGTGAATGACTATTAGTTTACTGACCCTAGAGGTAGAGGGAGATTGTAATGATTTCTAGAGAGGGTGCTGGGGGCCTTTCATTACAGCAGCGAGGCAGCACTCCTGCAGCAAAGTGTGAGGTGGAAATGGATATGGCGTACCCCATTCCGGTGACTTGATTAAATCTTGCTGATGACTTCAATGCTATTAGCATATTCCTTTTTAAAGATATTGGCTTTGAGGAATCAATGAAATCCCTACATCTTTATTTTTACTTGTTTTGATGTTCAAAAAGGGAATCCTGTATAGTGGCCATCCACTGGGTTCCCTTCCTCTGGTGTAATCCAAGTTTCCTAAAGATCCAAGACACCAATTTTACTTGAAAAGACATTATTAATACTCTTTTCAAAGAAGAGATCCTCACCATAGCTGCAACACTTACAGTGTTGGCACACAACTCCTCTGAGCGGAAGCTCGACAGGGAGTCCAGGGTGTAAATACAGTCTTTTCAAGTCAGATGTGGGATGTTTTTGTTTTAAAACAAGTTCACATCTACTTCAGTTGTTTAGGAGAATGCTGCGTTGCTGTTTTGCTGTGAAGCTCCTGCATGAGTGTGAGTAAATAATGACTTGAATTCATTTCTAGGCTGAACTTATCCTTTAAATTTGAGATCCACTGCATCTGCACACACCCAATATAACATTGTTTAAGTTTTAAGGGGATAATAGGGCAAGTTGAGCCTTTAGCCGTGGTGATGCTTCTGTGGAAAGCTTTGACCCAAGCTGACATACCAAAGTTGGTCAATAGAAAATGGGATGACTTGAAATCTCAATAGATTATCCAAATACTTTGAGTGTTTTTTAACAGCGCGTAAATATGAACAAGTAAAATAAAATGCCCATATGGATTTTCATACCACCCAATGACACTGATATTATTTTAACACCACAGTACAATATCTCAATAAGAGCTACACATATATTTATCTTTAAGTCATTTGATAAATCGTTTTGTCATGTTCCCTATGTATCAAAGGTCTCTAGCTAGTTTTCCTATTCCTCTTTCCAAGAAGCCTCTGCAATTAATTCTGTCCTCTACTGTATGCCACATAAAATTTTGACTTTTATTCATCCACGTCAAAACTCATCTTCATTTCATTAAAAGAAAATTTGCTCCTTAAATCACATCATTTCCCACTGCAGCAGACACCACCTTCCTCTGAAGTATCTCTCACAAAATATAACATTTCACATTTTGCTTAACATACTCGAGCAAGTTATCCTCCCCAGCATATAGACTGCTTGAAATGCAACCAGCGCGCATAAATGTTTTAGTCCATTTCCCATCTGTTCAGCAATTCTATCACAGTCTCTTACACCAAATTCATGTATCATTTCAGTATTGGTGCATATTGTAGAGGGCAAAATATTCAATATAGACATTTTAAGGGGAGCGAAAACCCTACAAAATTACAGTTAAGACTATACACTGACAGAACACAAAGGATATATACATTAGAAAACCACTCCGTATGATTTACAATATCCAAGGTTCAATTCAAAGTCTGTGTGCACGGAATTGCTTCCGAAGGTGCAGAAGTTTAATTTTAAATATTTACCCATAGAAACCGCTCCTTCTGGTATCTCCTCCTCTTATCGCTATCATGCCAGAGAGGGAAATTACATCATAACTTACTGGAGTAGAACAGAGGCTGAGCTAGCACAGCAGCAGGCAGCCGTTTGATATGAGAGGATAGGAGTTAACTGCAAAAAGTCAGTTGCACCTACCCATGAAATATCAGCCTGCTCATTTATATTATTATCAGGTTCCGAGTGTATATACTAAGGTTAGACCGTGAATCTTGTCACCCACGGCTGATATGTTGGAGGTTCCACTATGTAACCACTGCCACATTAAAGTCAGTTCAACATGCAATGGAACTTCATCGTCTTTTCACTGATTCATTCATTTTAATCCCATTTGGTATTGTATTAATAACGTGAATTACAGGTTTTTGTCAATTAAATACAAAATTCAACTTGATAAAGTCCCTGTTTGTCACAAAACTATTGACATATAAGTCTGAAAATGTAAATGAGAAAGACACACCCAGCAGTCACAGTTAGTGACATCATCTTGTTTAGTGCTCATCAAAACCCAAAACTGACAACATGTTGTGATTTTCAACATTTTTAATACTTTTTCTATGCCAACACCATGTTGGTGTCGTTGACATTCAGTATGTGAGATGATTGAATTAATTGGGTGATCTTGCACAAAAATGACAAACTATGACTTTGACTACAACAAGTTTCCATGAGGAAAAACCAGAAAGGTCAAGACTTCCCCTCTCAACAGTAAAAGGAGAGACGGGTGAATCTCTGGGGCTGGCTGCCATGAAATTTGGTCGAATGGAATGTGGCTCTTGTTGCCAACCCTACCTTGCAGAAAAAAAGCAGAAATTTGAAACAAATCCAAAACGTTTGTTGGAGCCACACAATCTGAAGTGTTCCTCTGAACTGTGGTCTTAGATGAGAGCGTAAGGACAAAGAAACACTTCCCTCTGTGTTCATTCATGCTTATCTTCCAGCAAATGCCTTAGTGGGAAATGTCATCGAGGAGATAGTGGGACATTGTCATCCATTTCTTAATTTATAATTCAGAAGAGTGCCGTTTTAACATAAAATTACCTATTCACCCCCCCTGCACCTAAATCATTGTGACTCGTAAGGACATCTTTTTTTGTGTACTGGATTTTTTACTTAACAGCTTACCATTTCAAACAGGGACGGCCCTTATGCCTTATATAAACCATGAACCTGGGGAGTGATAAAGCATCGCACTTCTTCCATTAAATAGAATAAGAAATCATCTTGACAGACCCTAGATCTTGGCCTGGGTGTGTCTTCTTATGAGCGAGACTTCCTCAAGGTCAGCATGATCGTACTTTCCTCCGTGTGTGCAGTGTCTGTGATGAATAGGACGCGATGTGAGAGGGAGAGGAAGTGAGGGCCGGGGAGTTGGGGGGGGGGGGGAAGCTGGAGATTTGGGGGGTTAATGTATTGTGTTTACCTGTAAGTAGAGGCCACAGAGAGTTGTGTCTTTCCAAGTTTGGACTGAGATTGAGGAGGCAGTGCAGGGCCCCTTTTAATTGTTAATGTCACGAGTTGCAGAGGAAGAAATAAAACAGTTCAGTTATTCCACATCTAAAATAAAATAAGTCAAGAGAATTCATGAAAAAGAACATTCTATAATATGCATATTTGCATTGACGTCAAATATGTTTGAATAACCTTTTAAGGACAACAAAACAATTCTGCTGGCTTATGCTCTTTAAAAAAATAAGTTCTCGTGTGAAATACATAACTGAAATTGTCCTTCGTCAACAAAATGCCTATCATGTGAGAATGCATTTGTTTTGCCTTGCTAAGACGGCAAAGAGACATTTTTATCTCAACCTTGAACTAGTTATGCAGCGACCAGACAAAACAAAGTATAAGGATAATCAATCTAGCAGAGCAGATAGGGGAGTGTTTTTGTTATTTTGTATAAAGACAGATTGGAAATGTTGGAACACTGAACATCTCAGAAACTCTATAACTATTAAAAAGCCTAAATAAAAGTAGGCTCTTTTTTGTAGGGGGGGGGGGGGAAGTTGAGTTTGAGATGACATAAAACCATCTCATCTGAAAGTGAGTTGAGTACTAACAAGGGACAATTCAAATTGTGCAGTGTTGGTACAAGATGACAAGAAGGCAGCCTTACTGTAGAGGGCAGAATCATCTTTCGAGAGTGTTTCAAAGCAAATAAGAAGAAGAAAACGGCATTTGAAAAGGAGAGGATTGGAATCGAGAGAGTATGGATTTTGACAATCAAATGCTTTGGTCAGTGCTACAGAGAGATGAAACTGTGGCAACAGCATCAAACAGTCCCTCTCGCCTTGAACACAATCTAAACTGGTAGGCATTACTGGTGCCAGGGCCCCGATATGGAGCCGAGCAGAATCAAAAAATGGACAGCACAAACTGAACAAGAATTCTGTTTGAGTCATCTTTCAATCATGTTATATTGTTGTTGGTCATAACAGCACGGTGGTTTTGAATGTGGATGAGGAACATGTGGTTTACATGTTTGAAAAAAAAAGTAGATGAATGTGTCTACCTTTGTTTTTATGTGTCTGCATACTCGCTGTGTCAGCATCCGTGTGTTCACACATGCAGATTGTGGTGCTTATGCAGGTGCTGCACCTGCTTTTATATCCTATACATAACATTTAATGTTTATATTTTTATGGAGGGCCAGATTCACCAAACTGTTTATACAAGGTATAACACTGCATGTCACTGCAATAGGCGTCAACATTATACAGGATCATACATTTTTAGAGCTTGAGCTTGAGCTTACGGGACTGAACCTTCAAGATGCCTTTAAGAAGTGTTGGAAAATAATTACCACCGGACAGCTTTGGATGAGATGAATGGCCTTGTGATATGTGCATTTATTTCATAGTCAGTGGTGGTATCTGTGCTGTTTTGCTTGGCAGAATGTACATTAGACTGCACAGATGTCTGTGTATTGACCCAAGTACACTCCTTCTCTAGTGTTCATGTACATGTTATGATGGCTGGATGTGACAGTCTACAAATTGGCTGGGTTTCTCAATTCTAAATGCCACCATTCTTACTAAACCTCCAAGGTTCATTTTTACTTTTCTTCATTTGAGCAGAACGATGAGTCAGGAGAAGCAAAATTCAAGACTAAACCCCTGAGGCACTCTGCTCTGTATTTGACAGCTGTGACCTAGCCTGCTGAGTTCCGCTGATGAGCAAGGGTCCTTTGACTTCATTGTGTAGAGCATAAACAATGTGCACAGTACCCTTGTGCAAGCAAGGCCTCCGCCAGCCCCATCTCCGTCTGTCTACACAATCCACTGGACTGACAGATCCATCATCTTTCTCATATAGAGCCATAAATCACTCTGGTTATGTTTTGGGAAACATCTTAACTTTAAATTGGATAAGTTTGGGATTCAATAACTTGCAGTGACATCAGCTGCATGGTGTTATCTAAAATGTGTACAGAAGCCGTCCCTTGCTTTAATTACCTGCATGTGTGGGAGGTTTGATCCAAAATGAACTCAGCACCTGCAGTAACCTGCACCTGAGTAAGCACTGACGAAGGTACGATATCAGATGTAGAGATGTAATTTTAGGTCTTCTATTGTTAGAAACAAATCCTCACACCTTTTATTAACACCTAACTTACCTATGCAATGCTATTCCTATAAACAATGACTCTTTTGTTGTGGTGATCACACAAGCAAAGGTGGAAGTTTTGAGTTTCCCTTGGAGTTGACTCATTCCCAAAAACATTAGACACAGATGGGTGCTGCATTACATTGTTCAAGAACTAATACTCAAGACATTTACAGTTTTTTAAAATAATCTCAAACTTTGGCCAATACAACCTGGACACCTGCCACCTAATCAAGGATTTGTTTGCAGTGAACACAGTATTAATCATTGCAGAAGTTTAAAATGTACCCAGCGGAGTTCTCTTGTAAACAAACAGAAGCTTAATGCAAAAGCATCTTTGAGATCTTAAGGGGTTTCAACATTGCTGTGTTTTTTGGCAGTGCCAACACCTGTGAAGGAGTTCAGAGATCTGAACTACTCTTGATTGATTCAAAACAGAACGGAACAAATGAGATGCAGGAGTGAAACTGTCAGTGTGCATTTGTTTCATAGTGCTTCAAAACTTTCAGCACGACAAGAAAAGTTACTTTTAAATCACTCCAAACCAAAATGTTGGGCAACATTCTTTGATTACTTTTCTGGAAGATCATAGTTTTGCCTCGAACTAAAACTGTCTGTGAAGAAAGCATTACTTCCTGTTTTATTATGCAGAACTCTGTTGGCTTCTAGCTAATGCATTCTGCCATGTGGCACATTTACTTTTAATACATAATGCATTTGCTGTACATATACAGAAAACTAATAAGAGCACTCTGGTGCACTGATATTATGAAATCATAATAAGCCAAGGTTGGTGATCATGGTTTAAATAACAGAAAGAAGTATGTGCCCCTACTTGGGTATACTTAAAAAAAAAAATAAAATAAAAAAAAAGCAAAATAATCACACATATTTCGATTAAGAAAAGCCCTTGCCCATATAATGTGATCTTTCAAGAGCTATTTTACAGTCAGTACCATGATTGACTCTGTTTATCTCACTCCTGTGGAAAACCATTTACACCTCAAAGAAAAATCTGCACACACTGCAGATGTTTGTGTGTGTGTGTGTGTGTGATAATTAAGCCTCCACATGGTAATGCATGTGAGTGCCCGACATTTATACATTTAGCTGCACAAACCATGCGTGATAACTGTGTAAAGTAAAATAAAATACAATTAAAAAAAAAAAAAAAAAAGATAAATAACTGGGATGCAACTCGCTCAAGGAACACATGAATGATCTGCTATCTTATCACATGAGCATGAATTACATAATTAACAACTGCTCTGGGGAAATCATGATTTCAGGCTTGAAGTCGCTGGAATGGCACACAGTGTCATCGCTTCAGACAGATGATGTCTCACAGTAGCTGCTCATCAACCCATAATCAATTCCTTTCCTCATTTAATTCACACATTCTTCTTTTTTTCACTTATACAGCAGACTGTTCGTGAGACAGACCAGTTTGCTACACTTGACTTAATTTCCAGAATTTAATGGCACCACTTTCTAAAGTTATAGCAAAATACTTACCTCTACACATGTGGAGATCAGGGTTGAGGTCAAACTTATTCAACCAATCTTACTTGAAACAAGTGGTGAAAGATCGTTCCCTGTTTCAGCACAGTATCAGATTAACTGTGCATATTTTACAGCCCAGAATAAGAGTTGACTTCGAAAAAAAAAATATATAGAATAGGTTTTATATTCACTTCAGCTCACAGAATAATGGATAAATAACTTGTATTTTCAGGGGAGGATTTAACTCCTTTTTGAGGAATTCACATGAACCTGCTCCAGTTTAAATACATTGCAATAGCTTTTCAAAGTTTACTTGCTAACTGGGACTGAATAATGTAGGGGAGAAAAAAAAATGCAGAATGTGAAGTTATTCATAAGCCTTTTTACAGCCCATTGTCAGCATTAGACTCCATCTATTCAATATTTCAATACAGCTTGAAAAGAATAAAGTACACATGGAGAGAGAGAAAGAGAGCGAGAAAGTTCCTCCCTTTGGGACTTTTAGGGGCCAGTGTTGTTGCCACACAGACCGAAGATACCGCAAACTATCTGAAGGAGAGGGTAATCCTTTCTAAACCTCAGCCAGTACAGTATGCGAGAGGTGTTTCAATTTCTAAGATGTAATAAAAGCATTTCTGTAAATATTTTGCAATCTCAAATCCAGCAGTGAATATTCTGACTGCTTCTATTGTGAGACACGGTCATGAATTTTTAACGAGTGGCTGTCACTTCTTCTCAACTTAGTGTGACGACACGCACACACAGAGCGATGACAAATAAAGTTTTTAACACAGAGGAAACTAAGTGGCACCGACAGACCGTCAGACAAAGGACACAGTTGAGTTTGTAAGTAGACAAAACATTAACTCCTGTACTCATGCATGGGAAGAATTGTTTCTGTTTTGTTTCCATCAGTGGGAGTCATGAAACTTGAGTGTACTCCAAATTCATATGCCACACCATTACACAGCATCGACCCAGTGAGACAGAGCCATCGCAGAAAAGACTAATTCTTAATCTCGGATATTGCTTTCTCATTATTCTCTCTCCCTCTGGCCTCTTGCATGATAACTGTTTGATTAAGGCAGTTATGTCACTTGAGAGCCTGAAAGAGCCCACCTTTTAATATTACCTGGCTGACTGATTATTCCGGCACTGCTTGAGGCTAATAATGTTGAACTGTGATGCACGATTATGAATGCTGATGGGTCCTGTGTGAAAAAGTAGCCTTCACAACACTCAAATATTAATCAATAAACAATGCAAATTAATTTTCCCAAACAACGCCAACTGCCAATTCATTTTTAATGGTGAGGATTTGGACCATTCACTTGGGATGGGTAGGATTTTATTGGTGGCACTGCTTTTATTGATACTCGGTTTGGTTCTTTGTCAATACTCTTTTCAATTATTCACCATAAGAACATCATGTCTTAATGTATCATTTTGGAAAACACTGAATTTAGAGCAGGATTTTCTTTTTTTTTTTATTTATTTTATTTTTTTTTAATTAAATCTATATTGATTCTGGAGCAGAGACAACAACATTTACAACAGCAAATCCACTTCAACAATCTGTATTGTCAATAGAATAAAGAATATTCCTTACATCGTAATACTGAGTGAAGTATAGAAAGAATGAAGCAAACAGATATCAGTCAGTATCAGTCCTTTTCCATTCGCTGATGTGTTTCACAGTCATTCCCTGCAGATACCACTGGTAGAGGGAGGAGGAGCTGGTTTGTCTCAGCTGGCAACAAAATTTCAAATTCTATGATACCATTTCATGGCAATCTGAGCTAAACAGAGGACAGACAGCTTTCGTTTTAGCGTTGCGGTAGCAACTGCGGACAGAGCACATTTCAAATATCGCTTTCTACATGTTGATGCTTGTTAAACAGGTGTATTGATGAACCATGGGCTTTAACTCGCAAAGGTTTATATGCAGAAGCATTAACATTGGAGATGATCAAAATATTCACAATTATTCACAATTTTGCCTCGGCGCCCATCTAATAGTGGGTTTCAGTCCCCATTCCTACCATTTACCTTTCTAGTTCAAATCCAAAGTAGGCTGTGTAGCAAGAGACATTATTACAGCTGCCTTTCAAAGCTCAAACTTAAATATTGCATCATTCATCTGCGGTGAAAAACTGGAATGAGTACAGAAAAAGCGGTATCACACTTCAGTGAAATAAAGAGTCTACCTTCAAGAATGCAGTGCTTTGATTAAACACTCTGGGAATACCGCTCATGTCACTTTAATTAAGTGCTGAAAAACACAAGTGCTCAAGTAGCTTTCTGAATGCCTTTGAGGTCAGATCACTCCACTTTAATAGCGAGGCTCAGTTGAGGGTCCTTTAGATTATCTGTGATGTGGGATGGGGGCTTGACAGACTAAAAAAAGGACTCTCAGTAAGGAGGAGGGCCTTGCCAGTCAAACTGTGCTCAGAGATGGAAAACTCTCAAAGGGATAGGTTATCAGACTATAAAGGAAGGCGACTGCTGTAGCTTATTTGTTTATGAAATCTGTTTTCAACAGCAGACGAGCATCAGATATATGAGCCGTATGTTCCTGTGTGCTGAATATATATAAAAAATGAAATACTTACCTTTTAATTGAAAGCCCATCACCCTTGCTACTCCTAATGCTCGCTGTCAGCTTCGTGCCTCGTATTGTTTTCAGTAATCAGAGCCAGATGACAGCCGGCAGTGGAAGTGGCAAATAAATGAGATCACAACCGTTTCAAAGTGATAATCCCATAGAACATCCACCTCAAAGTCACTCTCAAAGCGGCTCCTCTCCTATTTGCACAAAAGGTATCACAGGTTAAAGTGGACCTTTTTTTGCCGGCACTTATCTGAGAGTAATATCACCCAGCAGTACGGAGCGCATTGCTGCAAACATCAATAGCTCGCAGTGCCCGTTGCTAAAGGGGAGGAAGATGAGATTCCACGAGGCGTATCGTTTATATCACATACTGTGGACACTGAGGGCTGCCTGAGGCAAAATCCTAAACACTTTCCCTTCTCTCTTTTCTTTTGATCTGCGTTAATTAATTAGATAATTTTTACACTAGATTCTAATGTGTGCGATGCGCATAATGGTCCGTTAGTTTGAGATTATATTATCGGACAACTGAGTTTAACACTCGCAAAGTCAATAAAAACCTACTAGGAAACGTTCACTGCTTTGTTTGTCAGTCCTTTAGCATGACCACTCTTCCCACTGCGATGCTCCTCATTCACTCTCAAACTCTCATAGGCATATAAAAATCATGCACACTGTTCACCGATGCACACGTTGATGAACACGACCATTAGGGTAGCGCGCGCACACACGCACACACACACACACACAAAAAACACAGAGATGCATTAGCATAACCAATGTGATGATCATAGCCATACATCAGTGAGTTCCAACCCTAATGCCTTTTGAGTTTATCTTTGCCCTGATAATGAGGCTCAGCTTAATGTGACTCTGTGTGCCTAATAACCCATAACACCATGAAAAAAATATTTGTTTTTGTCTCTCTTTCCAGTTTTATTTTGCGGCACAGCTGAGCATAAAATGGACAGCGTGTAGGAGAAAAAGTAGGAGACAATGAAAGCAAGGTTAAAATAGAGCAACTGAAGAGGAGTTGAGGTTGACTGGAGGCCACAGCGTGGTTACCTGTCTTTGGCTGGCTCACTCCCACCCGACCCCCCTTGACAGAGACTGGAGACCAGAGAGTTCATCTGCATCATTTTAGGTTCACTGACTTGGCAAAATCCAGCGTTTAATGAAATTAGGTCCAGAGTGCTTCGTCGGAGGGTTTCATTTCAAGGACATAACTGCAATAAAGGAGACACGGCTCGGCTGTATTACTGATGGGATATTTTTGTTCAAGCTTCCTCCACATACTGCACTTATTTTTCCATTTTAGAAATAGAACATTTTATGTCTTGCTTTTCTGCACCCAGATGAGACACAACACAGACAAATTCCCAATGACGATTTTTCTGTTGAATAGATGTTTAAAAAACAGCTTTGGTCACCAGTGAAAAAGACATTCAGTTAGTTCAAAAGTTGCCTCAGAAGAGAAAGTTTTGTCACAGCCTGTTAAAGACTTTGATTAATCATTCAGATTTAGACCAGATGTCACTGACATTTGCAGTACTGGCATTCAACTGAAAGATCTGGATCTGTGGTTTCTTAGTCAAGCTCCAAAACATAGGCTATTATATGCTCATTTTCGAGGATACAAGGCATTTTTGAAGTCAGAAATGTTATGCCCCCAATGTTGTGTCAGTTTTCCCCATGGTGTTGAATATCAATATTTCACAAGGTATCATATAAAAGTTAGAAATTTCAGTATCAGGATAGATGAGCCAAGGTCAGAAATGGAGCCGCCAACCCCTCTGCCTCTGTTGTGCCACAAAAAGACACATGTATCATGACTGTTCGATTTCTTGTGCACTTTGCTCCACAAGTTACTCCAATACTCCACTTTGGATTAGTCAAAGCCCAACAGTCAAACACGTGCGTGTGCATTACAGCAGCAAATGTAGTGTCTTACAAAAGCAAATGTATAAGACTGCCCCCATCACAATGTCCTGGAAACTTCTTGTTGACAGCATACAGCTTACAGAGTTGATATGTTTGACATTCTATATCAACATAAATGCATTGAAATTGCATTTCCAATATTAATATCATCTCCATTTCAACCTACAAATGAGCAAATTATCAAAATGATTACACACATTTTTGTTGTTGTGCTGTAATCACATTTTAGCTGGTTGAGTTATTTACTGGGTAGTATGGCAAAAAGATCAAATCAGTTTAAATCAGATGTGTTCTTAAAGTCAGAGCGTGATGGCCAACAGAGGAGTACTTTAAAAAGCTGATTTACACCACATATGTTCTAGCAGTGCTTCTCATCCACTCAGAAAAAGACATGGCTCTTTTCTAAATCCATTGTTCTGTCAACATCAATTCAAGTGGGTGACTCAGCTCCATCATATTTTTATTACTTCAAAAAGCACCATCTGTTTTTTGCATTTGAAGTTTGCCTTTTTATTTTTTTTGTTTTTCCCCCACATAAGTTTTAAACATGCGATTGTTGCACAACACTAAGGCCACGGCTCCACAGTGGCAGATGCCAAGTTGACCCAAGCAAACAGATCTGAATCAATGTCAACAAGTATGTGCAATATGCTCGCAGCCAAATTCCCTGTTATTATTGGAACAAATTATGCATCGCCCGTGGTGGACTCTTCCAGCTGGACAAATAAGTAGACAGACTTTCTGATGAAGTGACAGCCAAATAAGACAACAAAAGAAGTGAAAATTTCATTAAAAGCTTGGAAGGTAAAGTAGGGCTGACAGATAAAAAATACAACAAAGCAAAGAGCATCACAGCAGTAGCACAATGGACACCACACTTAAAAAAAACAAAAACAAGGAATCAAGCTCCTGGCAATTTACTAGTGCGGTGCCCTTTCAAGTCTTTGCTCTGATCTTAGACCCGCTCTAACACAACTGACATTGCAAAAAATTTGATCACTCTTGCAGAGGGAACTTCAATAGATTACCTGGCAAATATGGCAAAAAAAGAGTCATATTGTTATTATTTTGACAGTTTTGTGATTGCGATATGACTCACTGCGAGTATGAATGAAAAAATAATACCAATCATGACATTTGTTGGGCTCTGTACCAAACAAACTTGTTTTCTCACATCTGGTGAGAAAGCTTTTTTAGGCCAAGATATCTCTGCAGCACTTCAGCACTTCATTAAAATGCCGTTTGGTCAAACATATTTTTTATCTTAATCAAAACACTGCAGCTTCTTGATATTTAGATATTGCACTTTTGATATGTTGGTTAATTGTGCAGCCATAATGGAATCTTAACTTTGTAAGTATATGCAACTCTACTGGGAGTATTTCCAATGATGAGTTAAGTTGAGCCACTGGAGAGACAGTGCGTTCTTTAGCCAGGGTTAGGGCTAACCCTTCCCTTACTGCTGAAACTCGAGCTTTGACTCCACAGAACCATTATACATGTCTCTCCAAAATTATTGTTATATAGCAACCGCTTAGTTGTCAGTGGCAACCAGTAACAGATGTCTGAATGCCAGACCTCTAATTGACTACTCAGTACGCTGTGGATTATAGGTAAGGCTTGTCATGATAAAACAAGGTCTGACCAGTCTGTGGGCATTGCAGTGACAATATAATCGGCTAAAAATACAAAATGTTGACAGGCAGACTCTTTGGTTTCGACTGAATTTACATGTCAGGGATATTTTCTGTGAATAACACAGTTTACTGCATGAATGTGACACTGTACACTAATGACCACAACAACATGATAATAATTTCACTGAAGTAATGACACCACATTACAATCCATTTAGAAATGGCTTTTGTTCCTGTATCAGCCTCGATTTAAGCTCTGTTGCTCATAGACGTGTCAAAATTAGAAGTGATCAGCTTGCATCTGCACTCCATTAAATATCAACACTATAACACTGGCAGGATTGGAGCAGCTCACTGATTCATTCTGAATCCTGCCATTAAAGATCAGAGGTGTGGTTAATGGTGTATGATGCTAACAGTTTACCGTGCTGTGCCTCATTCCAGCGACTTTGTCTGTTTATCGACCTCCAGAAAAGTTGTTTAAAAGCACAATAACACTCCTGAAATTCCCTTAATTTCTCTAATACAGTCTTGTAAAGACCTTGTCATCTCTCTTGTGATTATGCTGTTCCCTTCACATTTATCCTTTGACTCAGATCCAAAATGTGATGGGCACTCCTTAGAAAGGGTAAAGGGAATGAAAAAGGAAAAAAAACCAAGGGAAAATTGGTACAAAAGACTAACAAATAATTCTGTGCGCATGGCTCTTCTGTTGATTTCATTTGATTCCTAGCAGACATAAATTTGTTTGCTGACACTCTGACACAACAAAATATCGATTTGCAGACTCAAGGGACATTTGTTTAACTATCCGCAGAGCACCCTCCAAATACAATCTGAGTCTATCAAAATCTGGAGTGCAGAAAAAATGTATCTGTTTCTCAATCACATAATTAGAGCAAGACCAGCAAAGCAGCATACTTCTGGCACTTTATCACTCATCCATCCTTCATCTCATTCCCATCAAATCATCCAGCCATATAGAACTGCCTGTTAAACCTGCGCACTATATTTGCATTAAACTGGCCTGTAATGTTTATTTTTTTATTAACTGTCCATTAATGTCCACAATGTGTCCCTGAGCCCTCAGTGCTCCAGAGAAGTGGTATGTGCCCCCTCTGCCTCACAGGAATTCTTCTTTTCATGTCCTACAGCCTATATTTCCAGTTTCAGCCACTGCTTATATTAATTAGTGTCACGTAGGGCGAGCAACAGGAGCACTCAGATAACGAGATTTTTTTTTTTTTTTTAGTTAAACATTAAATCTCTGAAAACCCTTATATGGAAGAGTGACTCACAAGGAAGGTACTGAAACGTCTGTCACTGGTCAATGTATTGGTGCATGAATTTATAACTACTCCAAGTTGAGTGCTTGGAATGAGTGAAATAGTACCACTGCAAGATGGTCATTTACAATATCAGACCATGGACAGTTTCTTGAGTACTATCAATGTTTTGGATGCAAACATGTGAAGATACCTGTTATTAATACCAACAATAACTATTGGAGGGTTTAGCCCAATAAAAGAAAATTAGAAAAACATGATTAATGAACAGGAAAGGTGAGCAAAATCAGAGTATCCTGATCAAAGAGTGACTTGTTGGACAGCTTGTCCACCAGTTTGTTCCACACTCTTCTTTATTTTTCACAACAGTCTATCTTGGCTTTGTGAGTGGCGATCATCTGACGATTCACACTACCTTTCTTCAACAGTGGCTGATGGCAGTGCAGCCTCCGACAGTCACATAAGACAGCTTCATTTGAAAATTATGAAATTTATGTTATTGTTATGATGTGGTATTATTACTGTATTGCTCCTCTGCCAAAAGCATTCTGTCTCTGTTCTGCTCACAAGAATGGGCCTTTTATTGTAAATATTGTTAAGGTCGGCTTTTTGATGCTAATTAAGTTGTGACTGCTGAATTATGTGTTTGTGTTTTTCCCCACAAACGATGTCCAAAACTACCTAAAAAGCTGTAACTTAAGGAAACTTACAGACTTATATTAACTAAAGTAATATTTAAAATCCAAAAACGGCAAAGGGCAACATCTAAATTACAGAAGCTGCAAAAGTTTTAAATAAAGTTCAAATGCAAAATAAAACAGCATAATAATTATAAAGGATGGTAGAGCTGCAGTGATGCCTTGGGCTACACATCCTGTTCTCCTGATGTATGAAAATATGTTGGTTTGGCCCCAACAAAGGTCATCATCAAGACGCATGATTTAATAGTTTGTACAGTAATAAAAGTAAAATACAAATTGTAAGGCAAAAATCATAATTCAAACTTGTATTGCAAATCACAATATCTGTCAAGATAATAAATTAGCGTGTGCGAAGCCTGAAAACCTTGAACAAGAATAAGAAAAACAAGGTTTTATTCAAACACACAATGTAAGAACACAACTGTTCTATCATTTTTCCCCATATTGAAATGCAACTTAAATTATTCATGTCAACGTTAACGGGTGCAGAGCAGAACAATGTAAATAAAATATAACACATATTCATATTGAAGAAGGGGGTTGTTATTGGCCAGTAATCAGCAAGTGTCTCCTTCCTGCTCCAAACTATTGTTTTTACATTGGACTTTAAAAATCCACCATCGGTTTGCCTTTAGTTATAGGTCATGGTCACAATTTATCCATCTGCTGCAGGTACCAAGTTATCCAGCAACATAATACTGCACGTTTGAGCCATGCAACACCAATCAATAGTTTAGTCCTGTGCAACACAGGTTAATTAAAACACACACTGAGCCTTCAAACACACCGATGTGTAATGTTGATGTACAAAAATATCTAATGTGTTAATATGCTGCTCTCTGTAGCAGGATTCTAGTGGACTCCCTGCAGCTACTATGCCTCTGTCTTTATTTCCTGCAACAGCTGAAGTCGAGCAACAGCGATACCCGTGGAGTTTGTTTACCTTGAGTCCAATAAATACAGCTTGTTATAGTTTACCCAAGTATGCATGTATTATTTTGGTAGGCACACCATTTCCACCACCCTTACAGTTGCAACATGAATAACACTGTATAAATATTAGAAAATATGGCATGAATCCTGCATGTCATTACCTAACATGCAACTGTCCTATGTCCTTTAACTCTTGTTTGTGTGTGATCCCAGGAGTGTGCACTTAGATATTCAAAGGAAAGTGATAATTGATAACAGATGTAAGAAAAGAAAGTCTTTTTTTTGTTCTTTTTCTGATGGAGTGCATGAGTCAAAAAGGTGTTTTCTGCCTACGGAGTTTAACAGATTCAGCTGAGTGTAATGTAGAGTGGATGGGAAGTTCTATGATGGAATAATTGTGATCTCCTTATCCTCCTTTTGATGTTCATCCGATTGATGTAGACTACTGAATCCATTTGAGGTATTAAAAATTTGAGCAGACCTTTCTCAGAGTTAAAAATGTCCTCATTATTTATTTCAAATGCTTACTAGAGAGCAGATGGGCCCCAAAACATCATCGGAAATGATTAAAATGTTTTTTAGAAACCAACTTCACTTTTTTTTTTCCTTGAAAATCTCAACAGAGGTGTGCTAATGTAGTTAATCAGAATATTGTCAAATGCCGACAAAACCTACATTCACAAATTTGATGTTAGAAGTCTAGACAATACATGCATTTATTCTATTCATTTCTACATATTGCTTCAATAATTCCTTTAACAATGTTCATACTGTATATAACTCTATAACACATGTAACCTATTCTTTCCTGCCTCTGAATTATGTGGAGTTCATTAGGCTTTGGCTGACAGCAACTGCCAGTTCACCTTCAAGTGTGCAATGCCATTTCTGTGGTGCAATGCAGTCCTATCATCAGTATTGTAATGCGTTTTCAAGAGAATTCAATTTACACTCTTGTTACCTGCTCAACATGAACTGCACATGCTCAACTCACAGTCACACACCTCTACATCCTCACAATATGCAAACTACAAAATACACGTTTTGTTTTTTGTTTTTTTAAATCTAGTATTTTTTCAGTATTATTAGTTTTTTTCATGAATTATTCAAGTCTTTGCTACTTTAAATCTCTCTGTGTTTTGATCGCTGTTCCCTCTACTTCTGAATTATTCCTGAGCTGTTCTGAGTTGGCACTAAATGCCAAAATGTTAACTGAAACAAATAAATCCACTTGACAACTCACACAGACAGCCCTGTTTGTCAGCAGAGACTGTAAAATGTATGATTAGCCTCAATTGAAAGAGCCCTCTTCCACTCATCAGTCTCTTATCAGGTACTTCTACTAGCATTGATAGCAGCCACAGCATTGGCATTACTGACGTCTTTGACTTCCGTCTTTGTTTTAAATGAAAATGTCAAGATATTTTGAAAGCTGCCCTTCTCACACAGACTTGAGGAGCTTTAAAAAGACAATAATTTGACGGCATAACCAAGTGTATGTCTAGACTCACACATTTTATTTTCATTTTTCATCCCATACTGTGTAACTGCTAATGTTATTCTCTTGCAAGAGACTTTTAACTCCTGGTGACAACATAAAAAAAAACAATTCCATTACTTTCTACTAAAGTAAGCAGGATTGAGCATGTAATACTGGGCAAAAATAGGTTCACACTGGCAGTTAACTCATACAAAAGAAAAATAATAATTTGTCATGAACCGTGTACTGCAGAGGAGGCTGGAATTCAATTTAAAAAATGCTATCTGGAAGCCTCGCTGTTAACAAGAAAGATTGCAAAAAGGATAAAACCGACACCTAAAACTTTTTCTAAATCTGCACTAGACAAGCTGAAATGTTTGAATTTATTATTGGTTTCTTTACCCAGAGAGTGTAAACCTTGAATATATCAGATAAGTTATTGTTGTGGCCTTGAAAGAACAGAGCAGTTTTCTTTTGCCGGGCTAGATTCTGAACTCTGAATACACTCCGAGTAAATCAAAGCACAAAAAGTGTTTGTACAAACATTAAAAGCTGTGATGCAGTCATTAATCAGTACTGTACATTATTTCTATCATGCTGGCTAACTTTGTGATTAAGGGTCATGAGGAGGATGAGTTTCACTTCAGATAAATGTTGCTTAACTCTAAGAGACAGTGAATGAATGACTGATGTGGATCCAGAAATTTCTCAGCCTTCACTCCTCTAATGAATAGCAGATGATAAAAAAAGGCCAGAGCAGGCATCCCTGACCACAATGATGGAGTACAATTGAGTGGCAATGCCAAAGCAGCAACGTGCAGAGGAAGATTATTGGTATCAGACCACCAACACGTGGGTTTGAAGTTACACGAGGACAGGCACGTTCGGCTCCTGCGCTATGGATGTATTTACAGTGCTGGAGAAGGGCCGAGATAGGAGAAAGCAAGGTGTCACTCAGGACTATATCCATGCAGGGAAAATTGATGGCAGGGGCAAGAAGGAAGGCAGGAATGATGAAGCCTTTCACTGCCACCAATCCATATCAGTGTGTCTAGGATAGCTGTGGCATCACACTGTGTGTAGACAGTGTGTGTACCGTGCATTTCCCCTTCCCCCTGTGCAATGAAAGTAGCTAGGCTGATACCTTCAGTGAGAGAAAACTCTGCAAAGCCTCTATTTAAGTCCAGATGGTAAACACAGCATAACCCCCAGGGATTAGATTGCAGTTTTTTATTTTTTTATTTATGTATTTATTTATTTTCATTTGAAATGACCGGATATCATAACTTTATTTTGATTAGATACAAAATTAACATTTGGTCATTGCAAAGTACCACCAAGAACCTGTGACTCAGCTACTCATTGCCTCTAATAATACGATGATTTCTTTTAGTAGTGATATTTTCCTCTTCTGTCATCATGTGAAATGGTACAAATACTTCTTCTTAGTAAACTCTGTTTTACACAGCTGACGCTGCATAGCTCCGTAAATGCAGGTACACTGTCAGAAATGATTTTTAGTTCAATTAGTGGCATTTTTTTTCTTTTACAGTATTTCAACATGATAAGCAGCCTTCATTCAAGATTAGGTAAGAGAGGTAGAACAGAAGGGGAAAAACACATCTCAATTCTTGTGCACATGCTGTGCCAGGAGCATCATCCTGGTGGAAAAAGGGACAGTTCAAATTTGCATTTAGATTACTGTGGTAATAGAAAAACCACGGTGATGAATCTTGTCCTAAAAAATAGACTAATGTGGTTGTATTTTGAATAAAACTGTACAGTCAAAGACTCCGGGTGAGTCTGTATGAAAGACGTGTGATGGAATCGTCATAATCAATCCATCATACTTAACCAATAACACCTAATCCATAGTTATTACCAGGTGGAAACAGTATTATGCAAAAATAAACAGATTATGATAACCACTGCAACTGTACACACCGTGCATACTACACAGTTACTGTTAGGAGGCCGATATTATTGGTAAACTTAAGCCTAGTCAAAGATGTAGTATATATTAGTATGAGACTATATGAGGTCCGATATGCAGCAATATGAAACCTGTTTGTGTTTTCTTCCCAAAACATAATACAGAATACCATGCCTGGGGTAATTTCTAATTATCAATATCTAATTGAAATTCACTATTTTATTATTTTGGACTACAAATTTAATGTTGAACTGTCAAATATTTTGGGTCCATCATGTACGCATCAGACTGCTGTACTTGTTCCGATACTTGTCTTTGTCAACTTAGTCATTGAATCTATGTTATCAAGAATCTTGAATGTTTGTCAAAATACCAGTAGTCACCCCAAAAATGATATTCAATATAAGTATTTGGTATTTGAAAAATATCCTGATACCTGATTTTTTTTACTATAACCAAGCGGTTATGAAGTGCTTGTGGAGATTTCAAAATATCAAGATGTATACTGTGTATATGATATAGCCTAATGTCAATATATATATTTTCTGAGACTCCATCGTCTACCCCTTACTCATTATATCCACTCCTTTCCCTCTTTGTGTAATCTCTACAGAGTACCTTGTATCTTAGAGACAACAGAAATGGTATATCTACTGTATTTCAATCAGGCATTTGCTGCACATCACGTCAAGCGCTGATTTCCATATTCATTATCACAGTATGTCAATAGTGCATACCAAAAGGCTTCATCTGTTTTCAGTTCTCCCCTGTCCTCCGATCGCAAAATTGACGGCTCCACAGCATCGGAGCATCATAATTAAGCATCGCCAAGCCTGTTCTCATCCACACTTTTAAGAGCTGTCTGAAATAATCAAAAAATAAGGCGTTCATCACGTGAAAATTCCCCCGTCGACAGAAGTCATTACTGCGGTGGGGAAAATGCAAACAAGAGGAAGGAAACACAATTGGAAACAAGTTAGAGAAAATGTATTCAGCATTAGCTTATTCTGTATTTACTTCTCAAGTTGAGAAAGAACTCTGTCTGCAGTCAGCATGGAAACAAGCTGACTGTTACTCTGCATCACCTGCATTATCAACTGTGACGCAAATAGAAGTAGGAGGAGTTTTTTTTTTTAATTTCTGTATAGGGTGACTCAGGCAGACTTGTTGTGACAAAGATCGCATGAATTGCAAACCCTGAGGAGTCCAAGTCATTAGCATTCAGTCAACGGCAGAGGTGAAAATGTTAGCTCTATTTAAGCTTCAGTGAATAACAATGTCGAGGAGCTTGCCATTTACACACAGTAGCTGTGTGTATTCAAAACTAACAGTTGAGTGATTCCATTGAACACATGCTAGCAAGATATTTTTTTTTTTCACCTCACCAACCTCGGCAGAAGAGTATTATCACTCAGTGTGAAAGGCCAGTTATCTGTCCGCTGAATCAACATGAGGCTGTGGTTGATGTGAAAACCTTTTGATCGAAATGCTGAAAGTAAGGTGGAACACTGAAGCAGTAATGCAGAATAGCCTCAATTCTAAATATACAACCATAACACTGAATGATAACCACAATAGTGTGGGATGGTGGTAGGGCAGTGGGACTGGAACTGCTCATAGAGCAAGTCCAGCGACTGTTGATTAGAATAGAGATTGCCAACTTCAAAAATGCCACAAAAGCAAACATGGCAGGTTCTTTTTCTGCGATCATTAAACAGTAATTCAGAAATTGTTGAAGCCACTGCCCATCTCTCTCTCTCTCACTCTCTCTCTCTGTCTGCTGTTCTCTCTCTCATATCTAATTTATTGCCATCTGCTCAGCCTGGGTGTAAATCTGAACGCAGACTGACTTGCTCGCCCAAGCTTTATCTGTTAACATTTAGCAATGTCTAATTAAGCGAAAATGGGAAACGCGTTGGCTGAAAAATGCTGCGGCCGGATAATGACAGTCATAATAGTTTGGGATATATGTCTGTCACAGCAAGCAAATGCACTTATTAGATCAGGGTAATTAGAAGAAGACAACAGCTGTAATAGGCAAAAGCTGTTCAGCTGTGATTAAAGAGGCTAACTTGCAGCACATCAATTGTTTTCAGCTGTGCTGATGACTGATGAAGGTCACCACAGGCAGAATACCAAAGAATTCTCCATTCACCGCTCCCACTGAAAGCTTGATGAAAAACTTACAAATACTGAAAATGCTCTTTGGATAATCGGATAAAGACAACGTGATTAACTGCAGGATCAGCTCCAATATTGATATTTAGCTGGCTCAATAAAAAGCTTCAAGGTGATGTTACATCTGCCGGCAGATAGAATAGAGCAATAACAGTTGAGCAGCAAATTGCTATTGTGTATCTAACCTCATACAGAAATTAATAAACAAGGTGCTGTCACTGTATGCTTGCTGACAGAACTTTTTTGTCACATACTATAATCAGTTTTTTTCTTTCAAATAACACTTTAACCACCAAAGAACAGCATTATCTGGTCAGCACTCCCTATTATATGACATACTGGAAGCTTGAATGCTTGAATATTAACTATAAGCAGGGTTTAATAATAAGGATTGCCCAATTGCCTGGAGCAATAAAAAGGCCTCATAGGTCTAGTAAATCTAGCGACTCAAATTTGCCCGATAGGTAATTGGTAAAGCGTTAAACACACTTTTTTTTTTTGTTTTGTTTTGTTTTTTTTCTGGAGCTGGAAGTAGCTCAGGCATGAGCTATCTCAATTCCTTTTCACCTCTGTTGAGAGATGCACTTGCACAGCACCAATCAGACAAACAGAAAGAAAACGGCGCCCATTAACAACATTCATGAGCCGAAGCACAAGCAAACATTGTATTCATCCTTGAGACAGAAGTTAACTTGCTATCTTTCTTGCTTTCCATCTATGACACACCATGTCCCTGTCCTGATTATTTTATTTAAAACTAGATTGGCACTCAGTAGAGCACATACCTCTATCAAGTCCATTTAACCTCTTTGGAGGAGGCAAAAAGGATTATCAGCAAGTAGAAAAGAAATGAAAGAGAAACAAAGCCTGATATTGAACCCTGCTATTAGTTGCATATGTTACTTAGCATTATCAAAGCATATCATAAGCTTGCAAAATGATCTTCAGCCTTCAATCTACCTAAGAATGAAACTAAAAGGTGAATACACATCAAACTCTCTTGAAAACCACGATCTATAAAGTATACTTTTTTGCTCAGAATTAGTAGTTATTATTGACCTTCTAGTGATTGCTGTTGCTGTGAACAGGGACCAGGCAGTGATTTCAAAGGTCCTCAAAAAAAAAACTTTTTCCTTGGTATAAGACATTCTTCATACCTTGCTAAATCGATATTTAATGATAGCATGGTGGGTGTTGTCTAAAGGACTCCACTGAGCTTATAAAATGATTAAGTTGAAATTCTCACAAAGAATAATTCAGGCAGGAAAACAGTTAAATGATACTTAACAGACCAAAGGCAATGTCTTAATGAGTTCCCCCCCTTTTTTTAAAGAGTTTAACACATGATTGACTTTAATGTACAAATCTAAGTGGCCCGTCCTCTACCTCACAAAGTATGGGGACAACTGATGCATTTAGTTCAGCAATTTAAGGGAACTAATTTAGATTGGATGAGGGGTGATCATGAGAACATTATAAACTGGGTGTAAAATAACATTTGCCCTCTATCAACTGCAGTATCTCCTGAACTTTGGGACCATTAAAATGTCCTCCATTATGGCAGCAGGAGATCTGTGGTTTAACTGACTGTATCAACGTACATCTGCAAAATGTGTAGTAGAAAAGTTAAATTATTACTGTCACCAACAAATGCTTTAATCTGATGACTGTTGTATAATGGGTTTCTTCATGGATAAGAAAAAAAAGTTCCATTTTCACAGCTTTAAGTCCATCTTTTTAGTGGCATTTAGAAATATTTCTCAAACAAGGATGCTCTGGAGGATTCTGATTTCCTCTTTCTTTCCCCTTCCGGACATCTTACTGAACTGTGAAATAGCAATTTTATCCTGGAGTAGCACTTAAGTCTCAAAACTGTAACTGTGTTTTATTATTTTATTTCAGCATATTAGAAAATGGCTTGGATCTTAAATGTCAAACCTTGCTGTTAGTCTTTCTGTATTGACATTTAGAAAGCTGTTGAATGAGTCACTGTCTTTCACATATCTTACTAAGTGATTGAAAAAATTGTCAAGGACCCACATTTCAAGCGTTTAGAGAACAATGGAGACCATTAATAGTTTTGCTCTACAGTGACCAGGTGTTTTTATTGTGCATGGTTTTCTGCAACTCTACAATTAATTTTCCTTTTCCAGGTGCTTGACCACTTGCCCAATGCAATCTGTCTTGTTATAATCCGACTTGCCTTGTGTAACCTCCTCAGTCAATATTTGGCATCGCCTTCAGCAGAATGTAATGACACGCTTTCTCACAAAACAACAGGGTTCAAAATTCAGCCTCAGAGTCTGTCTTTTCTTAGTTCAAACTGAGGCAGCGGGGGCTATCCGAGTTTACGTGGCACTCCCAGGTAAAGCAAGATCCCCCCCCCTATTGTCAATTTGGCTTGTGGGCTCGTACTCAAGCTGAGTGTTGACAGGTCTCCACATTCGCACCTTTTATTTTAATGTACATTCATCCGGTTCAGATCATAAAAAACAGTGGCAGCTCTGACTCAAACAACAGGAACCTGGCATCAGTGTTCCACCTGTGTGGGTGCTTTATTTATCTTATTTGTAAGTGTGTGTGCGTGAGTGCGTTGCAGGCATTGTGTCCCAGATTATCAACAGCATCTCAAAGTTAGGAAGAAAAATCCATTATTTAGATACAATGAGCCTATCTGAATTTTTTATCTATAGTTTCTTTTAAATCATAACCTTTCATATGAGCCGCATCTGTTGCATCACAGACTATGTTGGCAGGGGATTCAGACATGTTCACGCTGGGGAGAGCTGACTCAGAGTGGTGCTTCTTTATAGCCTCGGGCCAGTTTTGTCTCTATAGCTAAGCCTTCCATATCTTCAGGGGGGAAAAGTTCAGTTTTGACAGAGAGGCAACCTTCGTTCAGTAGGACACACGGCTAATTTATTTGTCATCATCACTGAAATATACTCAAGGTGATATACCATCTTAGGGAGTTTATGTACTTAATGATATGAAGACCTCCTTAAGGAGCAAGAATCAACTGTTGAGGCCATTTCTGGTCAGTGTAAAATCAAGCTAGTTTTTTCCTGAATTACAGTATGATGAAAAACATTAAGATAAGGGGTAATTCAGGGTTACAAACACGGTTCCCCACTGCAAGAATTCCATCTTACATAAAGTACAGACACACTGACTCCACAAAGCTATGAAATTATGCTATTGAGTAGCAAACTGATTTGTGACTGAACTGGAATTTCAAGGTCACACGTTAGACAAAACTTGCAATACATTTGTCCATGAGCTGCTCTGAAAAGATCTGTCTGAACAGATTGTGTACACCGGACGGAAATGTTTTGAAAGGAATACACTTTTGATTTTAATTAATGCTGGTGTCTACAATGGTCACATAACAAGTTGCGTTTCGCTCCTACTTGACATGCATAGCTGCAACCAGAAGCATATTTTCTGCTAGCACATACAGCGATTATGTATTGGGCTATGAGGAACTGACAGTCCCTGACTCAGAGAGCATTCCCTGTACAACTGTTTTCTAGCAGTCATATGTCACAGGGTCAAACATTTGTTGCAGCCCTACATGGTTGAAACTGTCTGCCTGGATGACAGCAGTTGCCAGTGCACCAATAGTGCTCCAGAACTGCCTTGGGGCAAAAGGGCTGCTTCATTTCATCTCTGTAGCTGTCTGTCTTTCACTGCTCCAGAATAAGATCAGCCATGTCTCCTAACTGAATATTTGTATCTGTCAGAGCTTCCCATGTCAAATACATGATAAAAGATAGCTGAGCACTGGATTATCAGGAAATAGGGAATTCAAGGGAGAACATAAAACTGATTTGATCTTTTATCATTTGTGATTTAATAGCAAAAATAACACACGTCATCTGCATTAACAATGAATACATCCCAGTAAACTACTTGTTGAAGGTGTTTTAGAAATGAAATGTGATACCAAATTAGATCACAAATCACTTTTCTGCTACTTGATGTATTGTCTCAACACATTCCTATTCTTTCTTTTTTTTTCTTTTTTTTTTGTAAATGGAAGAGCAGTTAATATTCCTCCCTCCATTGATTTCTGCTGATGCGGAATGAGCACTCAATTGGTTTGGGTAAGGCTGACACTATTGTGTCTGGAAGGAAGGTGTCAAAGAGAAAATGTAGCAGTGATGGAGTGACACATTTCATATTAAAAAAAAAAAGACAAGTTGACATTGGTTGTACTTTGACAAACCTTACTTTGTCTTGTTTGCTTCTCTTGCCAGACCCTGCTTTCTGACAGCCACTTGTCATAGAGCTTCCATTAAAAAAAAAAACAAAAAACACACACATTGTGCATTCCCCTAACAAGAAATATTCCAGGCCAAGTTTGATTTGAGAAAGCTGGCTGGGAAATGACATTAAGCAATCAGCTGGAGAGAAGATATACAACTATACTGGAGCTGCTAGAGCATCGAAGGGTTGTACTGTGGTGTTACAGAATTAGATTATTTCCTCACAAAAAGGTCTTTGGCAGACTACACTTTAACCAGACAACAAACAAATGTTGGTCTTTTCATCAGGTTATGAATTGTACTAATTATTCTGATCAGCTTCATTTTAGACAGCGCTGATCCTTTAATCTTGGACATAATTTCAATTCAATGTACATTTTTGATTACATACATACATCTGTCATACATTTGAACTTCTTTAAGTAACATTTTCAGGACAAACAAAAAAAAATATTCCTAAAGGGAAACATTTCCCAATATTGAATAACTGGCACCATGTAAAACTGTATTTCCCAAGCAGCATCCCACACAACCAAAACCTCCCGCAAAGTCTCTTTCCAGTCTTGGTTCTGCTGACAAAGCACTTTACTAAAGTAAACATCAAGGCACATTTATCACAGAAATGGCCTTGGCAATGGGAGTAGTTGCCATTTGTCACTATTAAAAGAAAGTGTTTTGGCTTACTGTCTTAGTGCTCTAATGAACTCCATGAAAGATAGAGTTGTTCTTCAACAGGGCAAATCTGTGGTCAACAAACTTAGTGCCGGCACTCAATACTACTGTTATCATCGCTTTCAAATCACTACAGTTATTTATTGCTGAATCCGTTTTTTCAACAAGGTAACCAATACGTGTTTTGCTGATAGTCAACACCTTAACTTATTAATGCTCTCTGACAAACCACATATTTACTTTGTCTTTAATAAGGTACGGGTGGGAACATCATTGTGATATTGTAGATGGAACCGCATCGCTGACATACTGAGAGTGGCTCAGGCTAAGCAAAAACTCATCATATTCCTGGTGTGAGAGCGCACAGCATTTCATATCCAACACAAACTTTAACAACCGCCTGGACATAATATGAGTGGAAGGCATTCTTTGGCTCGCCCCAGACAAAATGTGTGTGGGATGTAAGAAAAAGTGGGGAGGGCAACTCATCACATCGTATTAATGTTTCCATTGTTCAGGGGACCAAGTTGTGTGCTCCTCATAGCTTTTGTGCATACAAGCAGTCCTCCAATGAATATTATATAAAGAAACTTTTAAAAATGAAAAATCTCCTTAAAAGGGCAGCGTTCTCCCAACACAGCAACAACACTGTGGGGCCCTGCATCAAACAGCTTGAAGAGTCATTGTCTCACACACAGATGAGCATAAAGCACTTGGTTTTTGCCAAGCCGACAGAATGGCTGAAGCCAAACTGCGCCTCAATGAGTAAACATATCTGAGAAACAAACAAAGCCAGTTTATTCACTACTCATTACCTCGGTCATGTCATAACCTACGCGTGAGGTGTTCTTTGATAATTCAACCCGACTGGCCAGCTGTGTTGTTACTCCCATTTTCATTACATTGCTTCCACCTACACTTCTCTCCTCCCACACTTCCCCTGAAGGCTTTCAATGATATTACAGTCTTATTCGGCCTTAGCTGTGCAAAAAAAACAATGTCCTCACAGTGATTTCCCTGACTAACACTCGTTCACTTCATCTCCGTGGCCTTAGAGCACATATTTTGTCATCAGTCGGGGGATGGAGTTCAACTGAGGTGACTGTTTTGATCAGTGCGGTGACAGTGTTGAATCACAACATGGCTGTGCGAGGGGCCATCACTTCATTAAAACAAGATGATTAAAACAATAAGGGCCTGTACTGGTACGCTTGTGTTTCATTTATTTTTTTAGAGACACAAGCACAGTCAGTTCTTTTTTTCTCCTTGCTAATAACTGCTGAGACTTGTTGATGGGTGGCCTTGTGCATCTAATATTATATGACAATTATACTCAGACAACTGAATGTACAAACATTCACATTGTCCTTTTTCCTGAAATCATTCAGTTACTAAATAAATTCCCCAAATCTACTGTTAAAAGATTCACATTTAAAAAATAATCTCAGAACATACTTAATCATTAACCTCTATCTGTGTCTGGTTTATGATACAATGGTAATCCCTCAACATGTATTTAAAAACAGCTCTGCAGCGCATTATTCAATATTGATTCAGTGATTATGTTAGCTTCATTAGATGTTTGTGTAACACTTGAAGATACTAATCACTGTTGTATTTTCTAATTGCTGTCACACAGGTTTCTAATCTCAGTTTCTCTTACTTTTAATGTTATTACTTTGTCGATTGTAAAACCACTGGATGAGCACTTCTGCATACACAATTGCAGGCAAGACAGGGGATTCTGGAGAAAGAGATAGTTGGTTTTATTAAGGATCAGTTCTTGAAACACACTTTGGGTTGGTACTACGCCTGAAATTCTAACACAAAGCATTGCTATCTGATGACCTATATGACACATATCATACAATCAACATCAGCCTTCAATCAATCATTAAATGCAAGTTATGTAAGGCTGTGAAAGGGTGAATTTACTGTAGCAGATATTTAAATATCTATAATCTAACCCATCTTTCTCTCCCTAGTTGCACTTTGTTCATGTACAACTGCCTCTTTGCATGATCATTAGATGACTATTGCATCTAAGCCCTATAAAATGACAAAAACAAACAAAAAAAAAAGAATGATGTCTTAATACGTAGAACATTCTCCCAATTTACAATTGAAGCCATTTAATTCAAATAAACTAATGTGGTTGCAAATGTATGACTCTATCTTTACTTCTACTTCTACTCCATATGTGAATCAGGCCCAGTATACCTCTACTCTAGATGTAAATTGGACCCAACATTTCAAAAAACGTCTTGCAACTTATGGTGATTAATTCCAATCTGAATCATGAGTAGGCAGGTACACAAAACAACTGTCTCGTCTATACGTCTGGGTGACGTGTCAGTCTACAAAGCAAAACACTGCAGTAATTAAAGAAGAGGGATAAAAGAAAGTATCCCTGCCCACGTTATATATCAGGAAATGAAGTGAATGCAAAACAACAACTTGATCCAGATGAGTAATCTCTCCCCGCCATTGCAGACGTCGATGCCTACTTATTTGTTTGTCATGTTTATGGCAGCCTTGACGACTAATAACTTTCTGTGCGAGCCTCTTGTGGGTGGTAATCTGCACCAGCAGATCGGCTAGCCATATGTTCTTTGATTATTGAAGGTGATGTGTGAGAACGCTGTCAGCCCACTGTGTCGTGTTATCTGAGGTAGACACACAGGTCAAGGCTCACAACCGAAGCCCGACACATGCTAATGAACTTATCTCATAAAATATGCATCAAGCCCTCCCTGGGCCGTACAGTGGCAGAGGCGTGATTTTGCAGGAATTATGGGAACAGTCATTTTCCATTATGTCAATGCTAAATGAGGAGTGACCTGCGGGAGAAGCATGTCTGACCCGTGTCAAGATAGTTCCTGCCAATTTTGCAGGGAGAACTTTGCAGATCAGTTTTGACTTTTAAGATAGTGTGGTGACAGAGAGAATAAATGGATCTGGGTGCACGGCGTAACCTTGTTCAAGTAATCTCCCTCAGAAGCCAATGTTCGAAGTCTGTATAATTAATCAAAGACAATGATGTCAATGAGGGCTCCGGTTATGAAATTAGAGGCACGCTGTCTTCCATTACTGTACAGCTTATAAGTGCATTAGGAGGGAGAGAGGAACAATAAACCAGGTGTGGAAACCATTAGCTCAATCCTTCATTCTAACCATTTGCGGTTTCCGTCTCTTGTTTTCAGGGCAATTAAGTGTCTCGTAACAAGGCCAGAGCTGAATGCTCGAGTGTTGATTTGGTAGTCAGGATTACAAACAAGGTGTGAACAGCAACAGCGCAATAGCGGTTAGTTCAATAATGAATGAGGCTTCACAAATTAGGTTGGTTCTATAATATTTCTTTTTCTTCTGCTGCTTTAGGCGGTGTAATGAATGATTGTTCAATTACATAATCAGGTTTTAGTCGCCCCCGAATGTGCTACCTGTCCAAACACAACTCACTGACATCCCATCTGTACTCAGAGCTTTCATAAGTCACAAGGTGGAGAGTGACCTAATTGTGTTATATGGACTTTTGTAATCATGTTTCATTTTATAATGATTTTACGAAAGCGCTTACGCATTCAAGTTATTCTGTGACTGCACTACCTTACATTTGTATTCAAGAACAATTGATAAATTGTATTAGGCCACTACTCATACATGCAGCACACAGTCTGTTCGAGTGAGAAATCAAATCTCCATGTATTGTTATAACTATATGGTCACATGCCTCTGTGCACCAGTCAAGCTGCTTTTCCTGAGCTACAGCACTGAATAGTTGCCGGGACAATTTTCGCAGACCATTCGGATGTCACAGTTGACCAAAGTTGACCTTTGTCCTGTTGGATGAATTTGACCTTGAACCGATTACAATTTGATGGGCAAAGGCAAATCGGTTGACCCTTGATCAAAGTGAATGTCTGTGCCGCATCTAAAGAATCAAGCCATTCTTGAGATATCATGTTCACAAGAATGGGAGGAACAGACAACCCAAAAAACAAAAAACTCTATGAAGGAACACTACTGCATAAACAAGAGATTGAGTTGTTTTTAAATTGTCTAAAATATGTGCTGAAAAAGATGTTCACGATACAATTACTTTGTTTGCTCACTACACACAGCATAAGTGGCTTGAGATGACGGTGCTGTGACAAGATGCATTCTGCCTATGTTTACAGCTCACTGGTTCTTCCACTGATCTATTTGAAGACATAAAAAAAATGTATTGGAAGGGAGAGCAAATTAAACATTCAATTGCATGTCAGTGAGCCGGCTTATATATTGTTAATCTTCTGTGTGAGTTGCTTCTTTCATAGAACGCATGCCTGTCAAATGCCATGCTGCGGCAAGCGGAACAATCTCATGTGGCCGCTGGTTGTCAAATCAGTTGTGCTCCTCACAGAAGTGATGTCTGAGAGAAAGCAAAGTACCTTGAAGAAATCATTGTGAGCATGCTGCTTCGCACTGACATCTCACACAGTGCACGAGTCAATTTGATGAACTTCCAATGCATCATGTTACAGCCTTCAGATGGTTGCTGGCTGCAACTGATGTAACTACCGCACAGTTTTTCAGCAGCTTTCTGCTTCATCTGACTGCATGTGAAGCAAAGCATAAAAGCTCATCAGCACCCTCTCATTAAAGTGTCATTAAATAATACATGACTTTCAACCTCTATGGGCAATCAAGGAACTGTAGTAACTCTGACAAGCTGGTGGCCTAAAATTGACAGCAAAAAAAGAGTCACGGATTTCACTACAGAGACAAGTAATCTAGCTAATTAGAGCATACATCCAACTGTTGAGTACAGAGGAAATTTATTGCCAGGCAAATAATTATCTCTTGCTTTTTTTTTTGCTTGAAAATGCCAGTACTATCATTCATCATTAAGTAGTTAAAAACTAAAGTAGTAGGGAGGTTTTTGGTCACAACGTCATATGTATTTGTGCACAACAGCTGTTGACAAGCTGTTAATCCTTTAACTAGTCAGGATCGACCCATATGGTTTTATCAACACCAGTTATGAGTGATTAAGGAGAGTGGTAACCATTATTTGGAACCATGAAAACCTGGAAGTAAAAGTGAGGATCTCAGTCTCAAACTTTAGAATAACGTTTTTATGGAATGTCATTAAGTACAATTCACTCAAGAAGTGGTCAATTTTGAGGTGTTTGTGCTTGATTACATTTTATTCTACTCTGTATTTCCACTACAATGTGGAGGCATTGGACTTTTTTACTCAATACATTTGGCTGATTGCAATAGTTTCTAGTTATTTTGCAGAGTCCGACTTTTTATCACTGCATCTTGAATGGGAATGCAGGTTATGCGGATTGACAAAAAAGCAAACCTTTGAAAGTGTTTATTTGTCGTTTTTCCTTTAGGTGATGAGTGCCACAAATCTCTGAGTGGGATACTGACAGGCCCAGAAAAACTGCTTTTTGTTGGGTTTTCCACACCTGGCACGGCCGCCCGCCTCACCCATTCCCCACAATCACCTCTACAAGTCATTTCAGCGTGGCTCAGCTCTCGTCACTGGACTTTAACTTGGGGACCTGACCCTCACAGATCGCCAATGCTAACAAGGAACTGCCTGCTGCTGTTCCTTTGGATTCTCGTCGACGAAGGCTCAGTCTTTTCTTTGCGTCCGCCTTTACCGCCACTGGGACGGAGCAGGACAGGGAGGGAACACGCCAGGAGCTCGGTGGGCCCAATGAGGAATGGGGCAGCTGGATTTCAACGGGTCAAAAGGGGCTGGGTGTGGAACCAGTTCTTTGTACTGGAGGAGTACATGGGGTCAGATCCACAGTACGTGGGCAAGGTAAGAGGCCTCATTTTTTCAGTTTTTTATGGTGCGCCAGAAGTCATAAATCACATAGTAAGGAGCTTGGGAGAAATTGAATTGGTGGTAAATGGAGGGAGCAGTAGAACGTGAGGGAGATAAAATAGGGGAAAGGAACAGAAGAAAAAGAAGGATCACTGATGTAGAGTAAGTTTAAAACTACTACTTTCAGCTGGGCAATATCAGCAAAATAAATTATTACAATGTTTTCATTTCTTATTGATACATTCACAAACAACGTGACAGTCTATTGGGTGAGGTCTTCCTTTTTAGCACAACAATTGGAACATGTACAAACAGATACATCTGCCAACTCTGATGGCAACTGCCACAAATTACCCATTTACATTTTGCCTCTGGAACTAAGCCTCACCATTTTAATCTAACGCTCTCATTGTAAAACTGTCCCTTTTTGTTAGCGTTTTAAGATATAAATGGTCTCAGGCATAGGAGGAAAATCCATACATGCTAATGGAGCAGTGCCAACATTTCTATGTTAGACTAGGCAGACACACATGACATTGAAGTTGTGAGAGAATCGATGGAACGGTTGAAATAGATTTAAATTACAGTCCCTGTAAAGCTGTCAAGAACATCATAGTTATGAGCTGGGTGAGACGCTGACAGCAATAAAAAAGACAGCAGAGAAGCCAAACAGCCTTAACTGAATCTAGACAGACAGACAGACAGACAGATAGACAGATATATATACATATATATACATATACATATATACATATACATATATGTACACATGACCCCGGAGACACACTCCTTTTTGTCCCACCTCAAACCTTGGCCATCTCATGTTTTTTAGTATTGAGTTTTTTATTCTCTGCTCAGTTTAAGACATTCAGAAGTAAACTCTGTGGGGGTTTAAAGCTAAAGTTGTAATTTGGCACTCCTAGCTTACATAGGATAATAGTAAGACTGACTTATCTGCCCCAGTGCCACTGCAATCAGCCCTGACAAGCCATGCTGTTTGTGGAAGACTCTGAGGCTGAAGGCAGGGGAGGGAGGCTGCTGTCTGCTGCACTCCTAAGTCACTTAATCCTGGACTGCTGCACTGCTTCAAAATAATTGACTGATTCTTTGACATATGAAAAAGCATTTGGAGATGGGATCCTCTGACTTTTGTCAAGACAATCTTAAGAGAAAAGTCAAGCGCTTCAGAACGATTGTAGGTGTAACAGGATAAAAGGTAAAACACAGAATACCTGAAGACTGGGAGGACATGGGTGTTAGTGACGCGTCTTCCAGGGCATTATCAAGAAAGACAACAGAGGCCAAGAAAGGTAACAGTTTTGTTTTCAAGGCACATAGATTAACTCTAATGGACCATGTGTCTTAGTGCAATAAATGCTTGTCCCATAATACATCAATGCCTAATTGTGGTAATGTATTCACTCTTGAGTGCAAACATGATTTCCATTCAATGACTTGCAGAGTATTGGGGCTACGGCAGCTCAAGCGACCGCTGCTTTCCCCTCAGTGGTATAAATCCCCTTTTGGACCAAATTAAGTAATAATCAAGAATATTGCTGGTATTAATTTTTAGCGATGCCAATTTCTTTCATTGACAAAGCTATCTTTCTTTATACATGTTTCTTTCTTTTCGCAATGGTCAACTCAAGTTTTTTTTTGTCTATTATTAGGCAAAAATGTTATATCAATATTTGATAAACTTCTTAGTGCAATACAATCTATTTACAATTGTCAGTGGAAATGGTTTATTGCTGCTGTCATTACCATAATTGGGTATGTGTTCACTAAGGCCACGTAAAGCAAGGAAATGCAGCTTTATAAAACTTGCTGTATGTTGGATTTTGTATATGGCGATGCAGACAGTTCCCTCCAAAGAGAGACAATGGTTCATTTTTGAACCTCAAGGCATCCCTCAGGGATGTGATGGACAACTGAAAACACACTGCCTCAAGCCATGGCTACCAAAAGTGCAGAAGAATAAAAAGTTGATGCAGCCACAGGGCTTTAGTTTTGCAATTTCAGTTTCAAAAGAAAAAAAAAAACAAAAAAACAGGTGAAAGTGAACAGGGATTTTTGTTGCCGTTGTTGTTTTTGTTGTTGGTTTTCTCCAATAGTTTCCCTTAAACATATCAAGGAAATCCGATATATATGTTTAACTTTTTAACATAAAGAGCTCTACTTACACAGAGAGCACAGTTATTTGTTTTATGAGATCTGTAAATATACAATCATACAATCAAACAGCGTTTTCCTCCTCCTATTTGTTTGATGCATTTGTATTATTCCACAATTAACTAATCCTTAGGGATGCTCCATAAATGTTGATTAATTGAATCATCAAGCGGTGTGCAGTGAGCAATGAGTGAGGCTCCAAACAGAGCAACGTACATAATAACCAATAAAACCGAGACAGGTGAAATTTTGTATTCAGGTACATCACTAGCTTGCAATAGGAAACACAATATGTTAAGTATTTAAGGTGTGAGGGTACTCCCTGTGATATTTTGTGGGGAATTTGTATTAATTTTTTTTTATGTAGCAGTAGTACTTTTAAGAATATGAAGCAGAAGAAAAAAAAAGTCAATGTCAAGCTAGGAAAACAGCTGTATATAAAAGAGTGAAAACTGACATATTGGGTGAAAAAGTGAGTCCTTATTTGTCAGATGCTTCAAGGCCTTGTTCATTGCTATTTAATTCGGAGGTCTCTCACTCAATATGAGGCGTTTCATCCAGCTTGACTCCTATCCTGTTTCACAGTGCGGCTAAACTAACAAAGGACAATATCATTAATAAATGTGTAATTCTTCCAAGGATGTGAAAACCTTGCTGGAATGACGTGCCATTTTTATCTTGTTTGTTTTTGGTTTTTTGCAAGAACCTGAACACGTCAGCAATAGTGTCATCTATTTCAAGAGTGTCGGATTAAAGGCATCCCTGCCAACTGTAATTGCGAGAGCCAAATCACTACTAATTAGAACTGGCTATTGAAATTCATAGAATTCACATTACTAACAAGATGCAGTAATTTTGCAGAATGCAGAATACAAGACAACCACTGGAAGGGGATGGGCAGTGGGAGGCGGGCGGGGGGGACATTCACTGATGGTGGAGCAGAGAAACAGAGTGCCAGTGTTACGGATCACCTAGTTTCCCTATTAACTGGTGACGTTCGCCTGAGTGCACTGGTGGATGCTTGTAGTGACAGCAGATGTTTGGAAACAACATGATAACATTTAGTCGTCCTTGTGAATGCCTTGTTGTTGTCCTTTTCATGAAAATTTCAAAACAGAGACTACTCATCCGAGTCTGAGACTCCACTGAACCCATATCAACTGCAGGAAGTATCCAGGCACATTTATGAGATCCTTCACCACACCACAGAAATAATTATCTAATGTTACTTGATACTGAGCCATTCCACCATTAAATGACTGTGCAAGTCTTGAAGAGACTGTCTGGTATAAATAATACAGCCAGATCAGCAGTGGAGCACTCCATCTTTATATTATTATTATATTTGGGCATCTCAGCACTCTCTCACTCCTACTAATTTATTGCACATGGTGGGCAAAATTAAAAACAACAACATATTTTTAGTACAGAGAAACCAAACAAAACACTACCCTCAGGCTACGTCTTCCAAAATGAACATGCACTCTCTCACAGTCACAACAAAATATTACTTTGGGTAAGCTTAATTGGGGTCAGATTTACTTTGTACATTTTTGAGGCTGATACTGATATAGATATTTTGGAGACCAAATAAAACAAAAAGGTACAGCTGGAGCTGCAACAGTTACAGAAAATGAATCCCCATTTTGTTTTGTATTACAATAATTGTTAGTTGCAGTCCTACACAGACCATGACGAACAACCTTGTTTTGTAGATTGTGTGTAAAGATTACCCAAAACTAGGATACGTCTTTGGTAGAGCTTCCTGGTCAGATGGGATCTGACTTCACACTGAAATTATGCTTATGATATTAAACATATATCTTCAAACATACCTGATAGCAGTTACACAATTTACTTTCCCAAAATTCTCTTCAAATGTTGCAATCATATGAGGAATAGTTGATGGGTAGTGTTGTGCAGAGAATCATATGGGGAAGGGGAGAATATCAATCATTATTCATGTTGCTGTTTGGTCTATTTTAGAGCAATGAGTGCAAGTAAAGCAAAATGTCTTCTGTTTTGCAACACCAGTGAAATAAAATGCTATACTCACATTTACACTTATAATGAGACAATAACGAAGGAAAATGAATTCAAACCAAAGTTCTCATAACATGCAAACTAATTTGAAGGCAAAACTGTGAAAAACTAAATTCACACTGATATATTCATATTGATTGTATACATAAAACAAACATATTAGTATTTATGCCAGAATTTCTGCCTTGACAGCTTCTCGTCAGGCAAGCTGAGGTGGCAGACACTTAACATTAAGGAATGTAGGAAAACTAACAGACACAACTGGAAGCTGCAACTTACACTATTCACTTAATTGTCCTCGTTACACCCCGAGGTGCAAATACAATTGTGACGAGATTCAGCATAGTCCTCAGCAACACTGATGGTCCCTACTGCTAGCATTAATAAGGGAGCCACCACTCTGGAGCCTTGCTCGAGGGTCAACTGAATGCAGCTGTATTAAAAAAAAAAAAAAAATGGTTATTACATTTTTCACATAGAGGCACACTGTCTCAGGAGTCTCTGGTCCACTAAGATTCATCCGTGGAAACTGCTACTTAAAGTGAATCAAATCTACTTTTGTGATAGTACAATGGAGGTATTAAAACCACAATGGACCTCTACTATAAATAAAGTAAAGATAGACTGTCAAATTAAGTTGAAAATCATTACAAGGCTGCTTTTCTGAGTGAATGCGTGTAACGCCCAAGTTCCAATGCCATTAACAAACAATTAACAGAGACAAATAATGACAACCATAACTTTATGACTGCCTTCCTCCTCAGTTTTAAAAAGACAATTACTCTGTCACTTAAGAAAACAAAAGCACCACATGAACATATTGATTAGAAATCACTTTGAGTAACAACATTTCATACAAGCACTTACACTGAGAAACTTTTGACAATCATCTTTTGACAAACACATTATTGCAGATTAGCAATTAAAACCCATAGGGCTTAAGAGGGTTTGATGCAACAACCCTGTGCACTCACAATTAGATAATGTTAAAGGTTTCCTATGCTGAGCAGTGATTATCTGCAAGAAAAATCTGCCATTAGTGGTGTGGCTGTAAATCAAGCTGAGCCGCTTCCTCTCACTCTCTGTTAAATTCGCTGCTGTGTTGCAGCATTTATTTGTAGCATCATGACACCATCCATTTGAACATACATAGGTCATGCATTGCTGTTTGACATATTCTACCCAGAATTATAATTATGTGGCAACTCAAAATCCACTGAAGGGAATCGTGCTTGTCATTTCGAAGCAGGATAAATATAATGACCCCTCACTGTCGCTGGAGGTGCAATCAAAAGCAACACGTCCGTCAGGCTTATCATAACTTGCAATGCTGGGATTTTCTGACCAGATGCTACTACCACTGCTTCAGACCAGATGCTTTCATAGTAACAACATAGCATACAATGTGCCACTGTGATGCAAGTAGTTTTAAGTCTGAACTTAACTTTTTCACTCACCAGCCAAGTTGACTTGTAGATGAAAAATTCACTAGCCAAGCATATTGTGTAACGGCCAAAACAACAAATCAACTTTTGGTGAAAAAAGGCAGATATTGTTAGCATTGCATTGAAAACTATAATATGGATGGATTTATTTCTATGATGGCCAGCTACCCTAGGACAACACTGGAAATTCCCCAAGTGCCAGCCTACAGGTTTTCACCCTATGGAGGAGAAAGCGACAGCTTTTAAGTCAGTCACTCTTCCTTAACCGAATCATTGTGCTTATCAGAGTAAAACAGCATGCATCTGTATTGCCTTGTCAATGCAACTCAGCATTCAGATTTAGGGAATCATTTCCTACAAAAATTCACCCGCCAGTGTGACAGGTAGCCTAAAGAGATGTACGTGCCAAACAGAAACTCAACCCACATTTGGTGCTTGGGGGTTGTTAATTTTGGAAGCTAGTTTGTGGAATGGCAAAGGGGAAAAAAAAGGAGAGAACTTGTACTATCCTGACTTGAACTTGTGATAGCACAATCCACATACATTTTTCTTTTTTAATACAATATATGTACCAGAAAAGAGTTTTGTATATGAGAAAGATAGAAAGATAGGAGGGAATGGGACACTGAAAAGAGAGCAAGGACGTTGGAAAAGACTACAGGCAGAGCCTTATCCTTTGTGATCTCATTGATGAGTAATTTGACCCATGTAAGTCCAACCAGGTCCCCAGATTCTCAGTGTAGCAAAAAAAAAAATGCATCTTTACCCGTCAAAGACTCTGCTGTGTTACCACCCACAGAGAGCAACACAGCCATGTTTTCCATTACTATACAGTAAGTCAAGGGAACATCAGAGCATGGTAATGTGTGAGAATCTTTCAAAGGGAACTAAACAAATTATACACTTGGCAGGAAAATGAGGCAAGGGAATCAGTTTCATAAAAAAAAGTGCAGCCATTAAGTTCATAAACATCACCCCCCCCCCCCCCCCCCGATGCACTGAAGGTTAAAGAGAAATCCAATCAATTAAGATAGAGTCACACTAAGGACCTATAAAAGGAGAGGAGAAAAACCTCTCCCTGTACCCTTTACAGAGCATGTGATGGCATGCAGTGGCATGCTCCAATGCCCAGTTTCTCACACTTGCAGACAAAAGGTCACTCATTTAAATATAAGTCAATAAACCACTTTCTCCAGAAAGGGCAGCCCTGTTTGTCCTATAACTTGTTTATTCCCCCGCTTCCTGCCTGACAAGGAATGACCATCCTTCCTTTTATTGATAGCTCTTCCTCCCAGTCCCACCCCACACCTGGCTGAGATTTATCACTGATGTGGAGCCCGCAATTTAATCTTTCAATGAGGACCTATAAGGAGGACATAAAAGCCTTTTCAACAAGACTTATGTACCAGGCACAACAAAGAGAGATTCCATCATCTGACCATATGAAATTCACCCTCCTCACAAGCGATAGCGCGTTCCACGTTGTTAAATATGGTTCAGTTTAAATGCTTTGAAATTTAGCTGTAAAATGCTTGAAAACCTGAGGAGGTCCATATAAAAGCAGCAAACCTGTTTACACACTATGATGATGATAGCCTCTGTTGTAAAAATACTTCAATGAGACTTGCTGGAAGCCAGCAGTTAATTAACATCTGACTCAAAATCACAGGCTTCATTACTTGATTGCTTTGCACTGTTCTGTGCAGAGGTCTATCCACTGACCTACAGCTAAGCAAGGCAAAGTGCCACACAATAATCTTGTTGACCTATCCATGAGCATGTCTAATGCAGTAACAGATTGTTTGACACTACAATAATGCAATCAGTGATTTGATGAACATAACACACAAGCACATATATCAGCAAATATTTGACCCCAGACTCTAGTGTTAATAGAATTAATTAATAATATGAATTACACTCGAGATATGTTTAAATGCCGGTTAAGAAAATACAGACGGCAAAATAAATGCTATGCTACATGAAATGCTCACACATGATCTTATTCCCTGAATGAATCTCGTCATTTGTTGCCCATGTAATTCACCATCAAATGCAAAGTAATTTGAAAGGATTGCTCTCCTGAAGGTTATGCATGAGGTGTGCCAGTGATTCAGCTGATCGTTAGAACATATTAAGAGGTTGAGGGCATTTACAATTGTAATGCATGTTGATGATGAATGTTGCGAGAAAGAACAGCTGAAATAAAAGCTAATGATGCCATTCATCTGTCCTGCCAAAGAAATATATTTCATATATTTTGCCCTCATGGGTAATGGACTTTTCCCCTGAATTGCCTGGATCATATTTCCAAACGGTGTGCTAATGCCCCAATCAGTATCACTTACTACCCCGGTCAACGGTTTCAATTTGTTCTGTGACATTGATGGGCAATATTGTTGTGAATCTGGGTAGAAAATTGCATTCTGTATGTTGTATCAATATCACTGCATTGTTTAATCAGGTGTGATATGAGAAAAGGGAATCAAGCCCTAACCCAGGTCTCCAAGATCAATATCAATCATGTACATTAATGTGATGTGTCAAAAATCATTCTGATACCATGTTATTTGCTATGCAAAACACAACATATTTTCATATGAACATGTACGATAGAGCTGCTACCCTTTTTATCCTATTAGCTCTCAGCCTTAAATTCTTTCAAAGGCCACAGTTACAAAGTTCATCCATACAAACAGTGAATGCAATCGTGTCGGTTTTGATGTTACAACTGGCGGTGAGATGTACGGATCACTGAATTGCGCTAATACAGCTTCAGATGTGAATACAACTCAACATCTTCAATCTGCTGTAAGACACCCAAGGCTATATCTGTCAATTTATCCCATTTTGTCTTCTCTCCACCTTCCTTCCCTCATTCTTTCTCACACACACACACACACACACACACACACACACACACACACATCTATATATGTTTTCTGTATATCTACAAATATACTCCCCTGTGTGTGTATTTTTGTGTGTGTATGTGTGCATTTTTTTTCCTTCCATCCCCATTACCTGACTGAGGCATGACACAACCCAGATAGCAAGCTCCAAGCTGTCAGCAGCAAAGAAATGGTTCGCAAGCCAATATCGATCAGCTATAATAAGCTTGCAGCATTTGACATACTGCTTTCTTTCCATCAGCACCTCACCAGTGCACCGACTACCTGTGAAAACTCACCACACAACCAGCAGTCATGATTCGGTATGTCATGGCACTGGCGGTGACAATGCACAAACTCGGAGCCACCTACAGCATGCCACCACGCAAACATGGTGCCAGTATGTCATCTCACTACTCTGTTGGGAGGACAGTGTTTGAATGGTTGTTGTACTGAGGGGTAGTGTCAGACCTAATAATGAATAGCATCATAAAAATAAATTCAATACAGCGGCAGTTCGGGGATGCATACAGAGCGCCAGTAAATACAGAATGATTTACACTGATTAACAACACGGAGGATGAATTCTGATGGGAGATATATACACTATGTCTTGCTTAACGCATAACCCACGGTTAAATATAAATTAGAATCAATTCATTCGCAAACTGTGATAAATTAACAATAAATGGCCTTGTAACGCCAGTGAGTGGACACGTCTATTATAGATAATGGGATAAATTGCTCATTCAACAATTTAAGACGCAGGGAAAGACGGGTGTTCATGTTTGGTTCCGCAGGACAAGAAAGAGATTTTAGCAGAAAAGGTAATGATGGTTTTTGTTCAAAGTTTTTGGGTCTTGCGTTCTGTCGCAGGCTGCTGTCTGGCTCAGTGTGACTGTCTTTTGAAGTTTCTGTTAAATTCAAGATTGGATTTATTATATCAAAACAAGGTCTTCCTCTATGCAGACAAACAGCGAATCAGCAATCCATCAAAAGAATGCAAAAAAAAACAAAACAGGAAATATAAACTTGTGGCACAAAAAGAAAATTGCAATTTAACATAAGATGGACTTTAAATTGCATAATCTATATGGATATTTAATTGCACATGAAGCCGAGAAGAACAAGCAGGTACCAACCCCTTTCAGGGTGTTTACTCAGTAGTAAATGTACTTGATGGTGCGGGGTTGCCAGGCCGTTCAAGGAACAATGTTGGCCCACTATCAGCAAAACATTGTGGCTTCCATATGCATTCCTGAGAAGAGCTCCACATAATCCTGGTTGCAGAAATCCAATTACAGCATTTTCTACAGAGGTTGGTTACATTCTCCTCTGAAATCACTCAAATTAATCAATATGCGGGTATACTGCATAGCCAATGAGGGACCATGTGCTGCAAATCCTGAAGGTAACAGGGAAGACCGTCCTCTCTCGGAGCCCAGAATTCCTTTTAAAACATTATCAGGCGTAAATATGTAGGATAAATAATCCACATATGACAGTACAGATGGAACACATTTTTTTTTCCCAATTTGTACCAGTAATTGAGTAGCTTCCGTCAATAAGCAATGTTTTACCCTGATAGGACATGAGTGATGTGACTGCCAATATTTGTTTTGACAACACTGCTGATGCACTGGAAGGCCATCTGCATTGCCTCAACTGTGCCGGACATGGAAAGATTGCCTAATGGTTATTGAGAGCATGGTGGAAATTATAGGTCACATCTTCTAAGCCCCTGCGATATCTAATGCATGTCCATAAAAGGCTTTAAATATGAATCCTGTCAAAATGAGGTTAAGTAAGACTGACCTGCTTCATGATAAGTGAAATGCCGCTTTGTCAAACGCATATAACTGTCTAAAATCTAAATCTAAAGCGGTGGTAAACAGCACTTCTCTACATTTTAAATGGTTGTTAACACTGAGCATTCATCCGAGAGAAAAGAGAAAATGGAGAATGCAAACATAATTACTCAAACAGATGGTGAGTCTGGACGGTAACAGGGATTGTTTTTCAGTTCCTCGCGCAAACCTTTTTCTTTTTATAGCATCCATGTCAACTGGTACCCTGAGCACAGCTTCTTGCTAATTATGCTAATCATGAAAAATGGAGTGTAAAGACACCCTCACCATTATATGCATCGAGTCACGTCGTCTCTACGAGCCAGCTCTCATTCAGTCTTTGAGCACATGCTTTATGTTAACCAAATGTATTTGCTTCTCTGGCTTTACATAAGGCTATCAGTAATGCCATCATTTAAATTCTCCAAGCATAGACTCTGTTTTGTTGGTTCATGTGTTATAAATTAGAAACAACCACTACAAGAAAGGAATGGAAAATTGGCCTCTCTCTTTAGTGAAATCACTTATTTTCTTTTGACAAACTGTTGAGAAGGTAGTAGTCGTGATTCTGCCTCTTGTCTATTGAGCCCAATGAGTGTTTTGTAGTTTAAAAGAAGCCCTTGTCTGCCTCCCTATTAATGAATTTCTTTATATAATTGATAACCATTGTTGGAGTAATGGAATTTTTAATTAATATCAGTCAACTTTCACTTCTAATTAATGGAGCATCGTGCCTACTCTTTTCATATTTGCATTTGCATTTCTTTTTTCATATTTAATTGTGCGGTCTGAATCGATTTGCAGGTGCCTCTCCCGGGTGCTCGTATTGAATAAACTGCAAATGTGAAAAATACGCTTCAAGTTTGTTTTTCTTCTCTTGTCAGCGAAGGGACGAGAAAATCTAAACTCCCCATTAATCATAAATACAAAAAAAAGTGATTATTTATTCAACACAACACACACACGTGAATTCTGCCACCAGAGTATACCAAAGCTCAATCCAGCTTTTGAAGATAGATGATTTTGGGGCTGTTGACTGACTGGCTAGCGAGCTATCAATACAGTAATTAGTGAGCGTTGAAAATCTGTCCGTCTGCCTTTGTGCAGTTTAGGGGTGCTTACGATGAAAACTATCCTCAGAGTTCCCCATTAATCACCTAGACTGTGGCTAGAATGTTCAGTTGATGCACTAGCTCGCAGTCCAATTCTCTCTCATCTGTCTGGAAGCTAGCTAACGTAACTGGGAATTGTATTTCTCGCTCTGTCGGTCTGTTTTATTAGCCGGCCACTTTTAGAGCTGCGTTGTGTGATTTTGTACCTGACACACTCAAGACTGGAATAAGAGTCACGTCACTTATACCGTTTGATAAAGGGCAAAGTGCAGGGCTGTTTATGAACTGCAGCTCAGAAAAGATAACCGCGCTTGCATTATCCAGCAGTGTGGACTATCCAGATAATACACTGGTTCGATAGCACTCCTTACTGTCGTACATGATTAAAACAAAACAATGATTATCTAGTCTCTCCGTCAAGGTTTTGTTACAACTCTGGACTATTACAAGATAGAAAGCAATGGATTGAATACTGACTATAGCCTATAGGCTTGTGTTTATACTGTATAGACAAATCTGTATAATATAGCAAGGACTGGACTAATTAGCAATTAGAAATGCTAAAGCTCTGTGTTATATTAATTTTTTTTGTACACTTCCCCCCCCCCTTTATTATTCCATAATTGCACTCATGCCATTTGTGATATAACCTCTTAATTTGGCTCTCAAAGTTGGTTGATGTCGGATTCATGCATTGAACTTTAACAAGCACTACTTTCTTCAGGGTGAGCATGCCCTGCACATTCTTAAGAAAATCCTGTAGGGAAAGCTGATCATGAACACCTTAAAAAATATATGATGCAATCTAAAATGACACTGCTGTAAAACTGATGTTTACTTTTCTCTCAATGTGTCAGAAAGATTGATTCGGCTCTGCGAGGTATCGACTTCATTATGAGGCGATTGTTATACGCCCATCCAGAATCGGTGACAAGATGTTCATCTTATAACAAAATGCAATCACAAACTGTGTGTCAATGAAAGGTTGTCAAAAAATGAAACATCATATTTCAACAATAGAGTTGCAGGTGATGTGTACAATATTGCACAAGACTGGACCACACATCTTTATACTGTTTTGTGCAGCCCAGTATGTTTTCTGTCAGGATTGTGGGTTTTTTTTCCTTGGCTGGGTCTAACTAGTAAAACACTGCAGACCCTACTATGACTACATGGTTGCAACAGTCTATCTGCCACTCTGATGTCTGTGATACGCCACATATAAAAGAAGTAACAGCTTTCATCATGCCAAAGAATGTGACTGTTGTTCTCTGGCGCTGTCATTTCATCTGTTTAACAGCACAAAACTGCTTGAAAAAAAACAAAAATAAAAAGTCTGCAACACCACCATCTTGAGATAATCTCGTACAAGTGATACTCTGTGAATCAGATTATGGGATTACACAACAAAAGGAAACACAATGGATTATAAATGAACAGCAACACAAAACAGCTACTCTTGTTGCAGGATCCCGTGTTACTATCCGACTAAAACAAAGGGAACAGGAATGCACAGTGTTTTATTAAAAGACTGGCAAAACCTGGAAGCACAAGTTTCTGGGGAGCACCTGAGGGCAACAACACTTAAACCATACTGCTGACAGCCGAAAGACCCAGAAGAATACACAGTTTGGCTCAAATGAAAATGCAACTGTTTGATTAGTGCGTTTTGTTTGCATTATCCACAGCTCTTTAAACCAATCCGCACCACAGTGTTATCACATTTTAGTTAAGTTAAAGTTCATAAATGGTTCAGATAAAAACACAAAAAACTAATACTCCTTCCAGCTCACGTTTGTTGAAAACCCCCGGTGGTGTTGTTCTTGTAATTATCGCTCTACAGCATCAGCTACGAACATGCCAGACGTGCAATTTCACACAATCACAAAATGATAGATAACCATGATCATTAGTGCTCAAATAAGTACTGCCCAATTTTTTTTTCTGATGGGGGCACTCTAATTAAAGAGGGGGCTCTCTGCCTGGTTGATTTTACAAGAGACCATGAAACCATTTTCCAACAAAACCACATTGCCTACAACACTGTGAAAGGTGAAAGGAAACATGCCATGCACATACACACAGGCAAGATGGAGGCTCACTGACACAGGTAATGGCACGGCGGCCTAAACCAACACAGGACTGAAAGTATCAGGATGTAAAAGATTAGCAAATAACAGAATTAAATCTAAATCTAAATTCATCTATTAGTTCAGATAGCGATGGACACTGTGGTAGTCTAACCTCTTCATCAAAGGGTTAGGGTTCACTGAAGTCGATATCCTTGCACTACAAGACAACAACAAACATCCAAAGTAAATCATCAGGTCGCTTCAACAGCTGTTTCAACCCATAAAGTTGAACCTGAAACCCTGCTGGCCTTGCGCTAATTAGTCATTATTGAACCACTCCTACAGTTTTACGAACATGCCATGTCTCACAGTGATAAATGAATCCAACCCACAGCACAAGGTATTTCCCCACTGTGTCTAACAAATAGATGTCCATAACTAATGAGAGACAAAACGACTGATCCACAAAAAAAAAAAATCCACCACGCCAACACCTCCACAGCAGGTGGGACGACATCGTGACACATGCTCACAGGCGACCAGCGCTCAGAGGGTGGCACGGCGGCCAAGCAGCACGGAAGAGAAGAGAAGTGAATATTGTCCAACCTTTTGAAGTGAGAACAATTGGAACAAAGTGTGCAGAATCTCCCATCCTCCATCTGTGGGGGAAGAAAACCATCAAAGCATCATTTCAATATGTTTCTTGCAAATGTTTTTTTTTGTTTTTTTTGTTTTTTTTGTTTTGTTTGTACAACGTGATTTATAAGATTCGCTGTGATCAAAAAATTCAGTTTAACAAAAAGTACACGGAGGCAATAAGTGAACAAACAAGAGCATCAAGGCTCAGCAGCCGGCAAACAAACAGCATCACAAAGCATAAGACAGAGAGGGAATAATATGTAACTTCTCTACCAAACACATGCCTTCACTTGGCAATACGTTTGAAATGAATGCCCCAATATAAAAGAGAGTATTTTTTAAATTGTTATACCACATGTTATGTAGATGGGGCTGTACCATCATCATATTGGCATCAAAACTTTCATCTGCAGCGTCTCTGCAGCACTAAAATACTGTATAATAATGCAGTTTCTCACACATTCACCTTCTTCACCAGCTTCTTGCTATTTCTAGATTGCATTTGGCCATTTTGCTATTACAATCATAGTTAAATTAATCATGCAGCCCTATATCAAAAGTAAAATAACTTAAGAAATAGAAAAATATATGGTTTGATTAACACAATGCATTTTGTTCTCCAATGCATCACATCAGACAGAACATGAAATACAAAAAAAACAACCCTCCAATTTTGTTTTTGTGTCTAAGTTGATTACAACATTGACAACATCATTTAGCATGATAATTACTTCCTTTGGATCGAATTATCGACATTTAATTATGCTGAACCTCTATCAGTTGTGATTCATTGTCACTCAGGCGACTGCAGGATAATGAATAATAGAATACAGGTCTGGAAAAGCAGCTTCCAAGCATTTCAAACCAGAGTGAAACTGTGATATCCTACCTTGACAAGACGTACAGAACCAATACTCGACTCCATCTCCTTCCAAAACTCTTAGCTGACATCGGGGAAACCCTGCAGAGGGCGACTGAAGTTCTGAAGAACTCCCAAGCTCAGGTGGAGAACAGGTCATGGTTCCAGGTAACAGTTTATATCATTACCGGATGTGTCGGTGGGCACCTGGCTATGTCCCCAATGTGTGGAGGCCTCCGTTATCATCTACTTCTATGGCCTTTAAACGTTACTTCAAAGTTCAAAGTAAGTTTTCGACGCTTGAATATCGGTAACATTACGTCCAGGTCTTTTCAAAAACGTCGTCCAGTGCTCTGCTCTTGTTTCTAAGTTGCGTAAAGTAGCTAACCTTTTAGTCTTGCTATCGTCGAGCAGGATGTCAGTGGGAGCTGCTCACCCTGTTTTAGCTGAGCGTTGACTGACCTGTCGTCCAGTTGCGCAGTTTAAATGTTAAAGTGAATGAGACAACTTCACAGCCTCGAAACACCTGGAGAAGTGTCCTTTTTTACCGTTTTTTCGCGGTTGCGCAGCGAATTTTATTTCACTCTCCGTCGAAATGCACGTTAGAAGATGTGGTCACGAGGTGGTATCTTCCACTTCAAAAAAAAAAACAAAAAAAAACTTCCACTTAAAACAAGATGGCTGTCACTCTGCATCTAGTCAGTGTTGCCAGGTTGGCCTGCTTTCCAGCCCAATAGTTGCCCAATATCCGCCAAAATTGATCTAAAGATTATCAAAAATATTATCTTCAACAAGAAATATGAGCGAATGTTGTTGCCATTGCTGTCAGGGCAGCCCACCTGCCAAAACTTAACAAAAAAGCAAACTATGAAGTGCAGACTATGAAAACATAGACAGTTTAGTTAGTTATTGTATCTAATTCCCAGAGGAGCAGCACATTGTTCACATTACACAGGAACAGTTTATCGTTTAATTGTCAGATTTTGTGCTCATTCCTTAAAATGTTTTGGGGGCTAGCTGTCACCAAACAAGGTTAATGTCAGCCTACTAAAAATAATTCTCCTTCATTTGAAAAGCCATGAATAAAACACCATGGGTGAGACCATTATAATGCCGTGCCTTGCTTGTGGGAACTGGGTGATTTGCACTGAATCCACAATTACACCCATTGTGCCATGTCTGCCTGTCTGGAGTTGTTTTGAGCTGTAATGCGGGGCAGCTAAGTTGGAGAAAATCATGGCTTTTGTAAATTAAGTTCAGGTCTGCTGAGTGTATCATTCAGGGGGGAAAAAATAGACAAAATCGTGATTCCAGGTTCTTAAATATGAATATTCCACGGTTTCTTGACACTTCTATGACAGTAAACTGAATATCTTTTAGTGTGTGGACAAACCAAGACATTTGAGGACATTATAATGGGCTTGACAACACGGATAATTGTCACCATTTCCTGACATTTCAAAGACCAAACAACTCATTGATTAATCAAGAAAACAACCACCAGATGGACTGCAAATTAGAAGGAGAGAAGGCAATTGTGCAAAAGATTGTTGATTGTCGAGTCTCATTTCCAGGTCAGGAAGTAGCAGCACGTTAGGTAAGAATTTGAGGCAGAATACTGAACCAATGCATATTTATTTGACAACCTTCCTGTTAGGATGAGGACACAGAAAGATCATGGCAGCGGCAATACAAATGTAAACACTGATTTCATTTCTGTGACTGGAGGCAACCTGCGATCTCCAACATGAAAGTAGGACACGCTGCACCCCATTTACCTCGACACCCGCACACAATCTGCCTGCGTTGGACATGAATTGTGAATCATGAATCGTTTCAATATGGACACAGAAAAATCTGAATGTGTTTACAGGACAGTAGTGGTTGCTATACTCGTTATTTCATTACATTATTGCAATTTGACAATATCCATCCAGAAGCAGCCAAAGCAATGCTAGAGAAGGGCCCCCAAAGTCAATCATTGAGTCAGAGATAGAGGTGTTTCAGTGCAAGTTATGGAAGCTTTCTTGACAGAGAAAATATAATCCATGTTGCCAAGAGCGAGCAGCTTCTCCAGTTATCTGGCTTCACTTCACGCTTCTGCTCCAGCGCTTAGAATATCTGCTAACACTGAATAACACTGCCGTTCTAGACTGTTGGTGGAAATTCAATGCCATTGATAAGGATGCCCAAAAATAACATCCATGTATGATGAAGATCACATTGCATTAGAGCCTTAAATATTTAAAGGGCTGTGAATTGTACAACTGATCTCTCCAGGGAAGTAAACATAACTGTGTCAATAAGCTTTCTGCCACCAGCCCAGAATGTGTTTGTCTTGTACAAAGAGAGCCGCCGCCACTCTGGATCTATATTAACAAAGATGTTCTTTGGCTGGCGTAGTGATGTTTTGCAACCAGGCTGAGAGTCACCTGGTCACAGATCTCTGTTGTCAGGTGAAGGCGTTTCAAAATTGTTGAGTATTCATCCCTGGTTTTCACAGTCTGGTCTTTGCCAATTTTAGAAAAACTCCTATCTCTCATAGGAGAAGATTTTTGAGTCATGCTTGAATAGCAACGGGTCCATGATGTTGAAGAGCTATCATTGCAGCGTAATTGCACTGAGAGAATGCATTATTTATGAGAGATTTAGCCTCATTAATCTGTGAAACGCTCTGAAAGTGCGATCCTTTTATTTTTCTCATGACTTCGTGTTTTGCAGATCTTTGCAGAGACATGAATTTGCTCTTTGATGCGCAGTCAGTTTCCTTGACTGTCTTTGTGAAATGGTGTTCTTTGACAGCTCTTCCCCAGTGCTTTCAATGAATCATTATCTGTGCCAATGTTTGCACTCAACCTGTCTTTTTTTTCCCTCTTTTGTCTTTCAGCTGCACACTGACCTCGATCAGGGGGACAGTGCGGTGAAGTACACTCTCTCGGGGGACGGGGCTGGCTCCATTTTCACAATTGACCAAACAACGGGAGACATCCATGCCTTAAGGAGCCTTGACAGAGAGGAGAAGCCTTACTACACCCTACGAGCCCAGGCTGTTGACATCAACACCAATAGGCCATTAGAGCCTGAATCAGAATTTGTAATCAAGGTTCAAGACATCAACGACAATGAGCCAAAGTTCCTGGAGGGACCATACAGGGCCAGTGTCCCTGAGATGTCACCAGTAGGTAAGTTATCATCCACAGTGACTTGATTTGCCAATAAAGATAGAGAAACCGGTACTTTAAGGATCTGATTAGAACTCTTTGCACTGAGTTCTTTGTTTTCTTCTTCGACTTGGAATACAAAAGTTAAGTTTCCGGAGCATCACAGGTACAACCAGAGGGGCAAAGCTGCTCCACAGCAGGTTCTGACATTTCACAGAACCAGCTATTCTCGGTGTGCCCTGAGTATATTTCACCGTTTTGTCTTTATACACCCCGCCACCCCCAGGGAGAACAGATCAAGTAAATTCGCTGGCAGAATGGTTCCTCTTGATCTGAATGGCAATGAAGCCCTCAAAACTCCACATTCAGCAATCTCTAGAGGATGTGTAGAAAGCGGGAACAACACAACCTAGCCCCAGTGAACACTCTCAATCATAAGCTGCTCTGCGAGTGTTTACTGGGGAATCAGAGAGGCTTTCAAGTTTATCAAAAAAAGAAACATCTTGTGTGACCACAGAAGCAGAGCAGAGGGATCAGCTTTAAACTAGCATTAAAAACCACCCACACAGAATTAAGTAGATGATCAATTAGATAACTGACAAAACTAATTGCTGTGTTCATTATCGTTTTTGAATTTACCAAACAATTTTAAAAAATGTCACTCAGCATAATAAGTCATCTGAGTCATCACTTTGATAGTTGCTATTCATGTATACACATCATTATCTGTGACACTTTAGCAAAGCGTTTTTCTAAAGTTGTTTGACTAATGAGAGACAGATTCAAAAAAATAGTGGCCAAAATTGATGCAGCAGTTGGAGACATGGTCTGACATTTAGTCCCTATTACACCCCTCAAAACTCTAAATCCTCATCAGATCATCGGAAAATAACCAGAACTACATATTTTAAGGGTTTCACTCCTATGTAATGTTACATAGGTCATTTAAAATGTGTTAATGATGTAACCTACATAACATCATATCTATATCCAAACCTAACCAAATAGTTCCTGGTGCATAGACATAATCAGTGGTTTTGGTGCCAAAACCTAACTATGTGGTTTTGGTGCCAGTCGAACAGTCAAAAAGTCACAGTATATCATAATATATGAATTGTTTGTCTGCAAGCTTTATTTTAAGAATCTAACTGCACTTGTATATTGCAAATTATTGCTAACTTGGCTGCGGCGCTGTTATCGTCTAGAACATTTGTTGGTGTGGTGAGTAGAGTGTCGGCTTAAGGAGAATGACCAAGTGGCTAATTTGATGAGTTGGGGGTGAGAACGTGGTGATATGTTATATTGATAAAAGTAAATTTAAAAAAAGAAAAAATACAAAAACAAATTGAATTCCCACACTTATTGTGCTCTTACTGACAGAAATGATAGATACATATGTGTCTTGATACAAGACTTATGGGTGCAGAGATACTCTTCAGGGCCACCCATTGTAGTTGAAGGCATAATAGTCATCAGTTAAGCTAATAAGTGTTGCTAAATTATGCAAAGTGACACCAGCAGCAAGAATATCTTATCTGACAAGTCAGTTGAGAATTTCACACATCCCACCTGTAATTTGTGTTAGCAGTTAGCTCGACTGCCAGTGCACAAAATATTTCAGACAATGCTGGCGGTGTGGGAGCTGCAACTATTCTATAAACATCTCACCAACTAAAGTCTCTATCAATATTTATATCATCAAGTCCATGAACCATCATACCCCCTGTGTCTTTGGTAAGAATCTCTCTATTAATGTTCTTATGTGAGCTGGGCAAAAGAAAAGCTAAAAGATAGATATTCTAAATAAAGAAATGCAGTAATGGCTGTTAATGGAAACCAACCAAAAGAGAAACAGTATCATATCACTGATAATAACCTGCAGACTCCTGTAGAGTCGTTGGCAATTAGCTTGTTCTTAAATTGTTTGGAGGACGTGACAGATTTGTGAAAGGTATTTCAGAGACTTGGAAACATGTAATTACCACAAAACATCTTAGGCTTGACAAGTTTGTTGATTTCTTTTTCTGTGCTTATAAATATTTCAAATTCGTTAATATGACACGAACTTCAAAAGGCCACTCCTGAACAGATGAGTTTTTTAATTGCACTTAATCTTCTTTTTTTTGCTTCATATTGGAATCTTTAAGTTGTGTATGTATATCTGTGTCCTCTGCATGAGTGTATCATTATCATGATTTATCCAATATTGTAATCTCAAGAACAAATAATGAAGTTGGATAAATAATCTATATTTTGCAAAACTGGTCTGCATTCTCCTCCCGTGTTTACCAGCAATGACCTTTGAAGCCATTCTGTCCGCCTACTTCTTCATCAAACACCTAAATTTCCATAATTGTGTGAAGAGAATTTATTCCCCACGTTTATGTGTTTTTTGTGTCACGCTGAGGGTAAAGGCTGTTGCCTGTGTCTCCCGGAACCGCGTAGGTGTCATCCATACTTAAAGGCTTTTAAACTTTCACTACATCTGAGCAGTCGGAGCTGGAGGATTTCCTCTCTTTCTGTATTATCGCATCTGTTGTACATTTGTGTTGAACACGATGCAGTCCGTCTCCGGTACGTCTAATCAGGCATGTGTAGCTTTGTTAGGGAGGACTAAGACACTAATCTCTCTCACCTAATGTTTTAATGCCATTGTTGCCATCTGCTCAGACGACAAAGCCTATTTAATATACGACAAGTTCTTCACAGCCAACTAGGAGCTTACCCGAATCTGAAATGGCTGTGTGAATGACATCCCTCTGGTCAGAGTCTCCTGTCCTACAGATCCTGTGCTTGAAAATATTTTGCACAGCACGCTTCTAAGCTAGCCAGATGTAGGTGTGTGATTGATACGTGAACATACAAGCACAGAGCTGTCAGCCCATAAAGGCATCCATGTCAACCTGTCTGCAAGTCATCTTTTATTAGAATCTGCCCATCTGTCCACACCAGACTTACGCCTCGGAGTTTTAAAAAAAGTCAGACTGACATTTTTTGTTTGACGTTCTTCTCCAACTGGAAAACTTTTGATTGAATCTGTTGGATTTAAATACATTGTAAATAAGGACACTGTTAATGGAATAGTGTTTCCAATGCCAGCTAGTTAAGGGGGATGAGCCAAACCTCCAACAAGTAATTATTCTGTCCCTCTTACTGCAGGGGTTTGGACGACTGCCATACTAATACTATTCCTGCCATGGCCCTTTGTGTTCTTAATGGTAGCATTGTATAATGAATCGCTACACAAGAGCTTTTTTTCACCCCCTGCCCACTTAGTAATCCTACAAATGTGCAAATCAAAACATTCAACAGAAAACATTCATCCCGACACTTCCTCTCTCCACCACACTCCTCCTCGTTGCACTCCATCAGGGACTCTGACTGTTCAGCACTAGCTCTAGCTTTCTCTGCTGTGATTCATCATTCATTGTGTCAGGTGAGATTGGTCAGTAAACTGATGAACTTGAAAGAGTTTGGATTTCAGTCTCACGAGGAAACAAATAAAGTCTAAGTCAATATGTCTTCCCACTCTTCTCCCACAGGGACGTATGTGACGCAGGTGACAGCCACGGATGCAGATGACCCCACCTACGGAAACAGTGCTAGAGTTGTGTACAGCATCCTCCATGGCCAGCCCTACTTCTCTGTTGACCCTAAAACAGGTACTTACCTTTTGAAGATTTATGGAACAAAATTATGTTTCAGTCGGTGTGAAGTTCATAAACGTCTTAACATTTATACTTAATCATTTTGAATGTTTGATTCAAAAGAAAATAAGCACTTATATTTTAAAATGCAGTAAGGCAGGGAAATATGGTTATTGAGACTTGAAAGATATGTATGTATGTATAAGTGCATGCGTAAGGGTGTAGACCAGTGCAATCATATATCATGAGAATAAAACAGGCTCCAGAAATAACCCCTGGGGCACTCCACAAATCAGTGGGCCACGAAAGGAAACATGCTCTCCAATAAAGACTGAATTATTTATTTGACAGGTATGAAATAAAGGGTCAGTTATACCAAACAGCTGCTCAATCAATCATTTAATATTTTCAAAAAACATTGAAAATGCAATAATGATCATAATAGTAAAGATTACAATGTGATGTGAACTAATATGAAAACGTGCAAACACTCAATCACATCTCTTAATTTTAAGTGCAGTGATAATGATATTGTATATTTCTTTATTGAGGGTGCAATATGTACGAATCGGCCGCCTGTGGAATTCAAACTCCTAACAAGTAGGGGTTCACATATCGCCATTATAACCACTAACTGCTGCTAGGTATAGCTGATGTTAGCTAGTTTGCTCAGATAGCAGTGCAACTAGTGGTCAGACTGTTTTTCCACAGGCAACAAAAGAGCGTTCGGCCAAAGGAGGCTTCCAGGTCAGTGGTGGGAGGGGACACTGTGCTTAGGACTAGCCTGTTAGTTATAAGGGGAGAGTAATCATTTGTGCCGTACATACATACCTTTCCTTCCCCAACGATTGTGCAAACTGATAAGCTGAAGAACAGAAATATGTATTTTACTAATTAAAGCTCAGAACCAAAAACACCACTGCAGCTACTTACACAACGTCGTCTGTTATTCCCTCCTCATTTCCCTCAATAATACGTTGTCAAAAAACATTTGTCAGTATGGCTAATCAACATTGTCAGGAAATGACTCAGAAAAATGTTAGAGACATCATAAAAATGCCAAAATTCACTGGAGAGGGACTCTAAAAGTGGGTAATGAGCTCGCTGGGTCTGAACTGATCACTCTGATATGAGGTAAACATCCAGGAGATCTGCTCCAGAGAAAGCTAGATGGAAAAAAAAAATGTCAAATTTATAATGCCTTTTAACTACAGTAGCTCTAAATATGGTAGTTTCTTGCTTGCTGGGGTGGGGGGAATGCCATCACATTTTGCAGCATATCAAACTGTCAGCTGTACTCCCAAACTGACAGTCTCAGCGTCAGGAAAAGAGCTGCGATCTGAAAACCACTGGTGACTCTCTGCTGCAGGCTTAGTGTGGAGTCATCCAGCAAACTGCTAAAGGTAGCTTCAATCAAAAGACAAATGACACTTTATGCCTTCCGTTGTTATTTAGTTATTTCCACATTATTTATACCTGCACTTTGCCTGGTGTAGGCAGATGGTGTCATAGGAGGAAAATTGCAGTAAAATGGTTGCAGAGCGACAGCAGGGTGGGATATGGCAAATGACTGCTCTAAATCTGCAATACCTTCACACCTGCAGTGTTTGCTGGTAGTGGGCTGCTGTTGGCTTACTATCTGGGACAGTTCAAAGCATATGAAAATAGGTTCATACATATCACACAGGCAGATACGCTGGAATCTGTTGCTGATTATGCTGCTCATCCCAGAGCTTTACAGAGCGCACACTGAGACTGTATTTCAAACCGGTGCTGGAAAAAATCAAACTGTTAAAGAAAATGTTTGCCCCCGCTGGGCCTGCAACTATCTCCAAAAGCACATCAACAAGGGGAACAAACACTGGGAGGAAAAAGGGGAGCAGTGGGAGGGGAACAACAACAACATATATAGCATTACGCATGTCACAGAATTATCCCTCGTGCAGACGGACATCCACCCTTCTCACAAAAAAAAAGAAAAAAAAAAAAGAAAAGGACACCACCTTCAAAACTAAACATGATCTTTGATTTTGGTGTGGGGGGGTTGCGAATCAAATGGTGCATCCTCACCATGTTAAATGAAATACAAGGGAGGAAAGAGTGCAGACCCACCTATGCTGCCTGCTGCGCTTTAGCCTGCCAACCTCCTACTGACCTCGCTATTAATCTGCAGTACAAACGCTCTCTGATCTCAGGGTCTCTGATCCTCAAGTGAATCATTATATGGCTTCACCATAGTCCCCCTATTGAATGTCAAGTGTCTCCAGTTTGTGAGATGACCTCTATTTCAGCCATGGTCAGAGCCACACGTGTAACTTCTTCCTGCAGAGCCGACTCCGTAGGTGAAAATATACAGTGGTAAACTGAGGAGCATTCAGCGTCCAAAATATTTCCCTTGTCTTCTTTCCTTTCACTGCATCTCACTATCCTCTCTTCTTCCTCTAGTTCTCATTGCTTTATGATCTGTATTTCTCATCCATCTTGCTGTTCACCAGGGGTTATAAAGACAGCCTTGCCCAATATGGACAGAGAGGTGAAGGAACAGTACCAGGTATTAATCCAGGCCAAGGACATGGGGGGCCAGCTGGGAGGGCTGGCCGGGACCACCACCGTCAATATCACCCTCAGCGATGTCAACGATAATCCACCCCGCTTCTCCAAAAGTGAGTACCATTAGTAGATGATAGACATTAAAATATAATGGCTGTTTAACAACATCCTCTGCACAGTAATAATGCAGATGACCATACGTAGGTACACACAAATGTGATGACAAAATAAACACCCTGCAATTAGAACAGGGCAGGGGGTATTCATCATGCCTTCCCTTTTGTAATTGGTTTTCATTATTTGTCATTATACGCTGTCATAAGCAAAGGCCTGTTTATTTAGCATGATTGCATCTCCAGCTACTACTCCTGGCAAATAAAACCAGGATTGGGGTTATTTCGCTCACGGGGCATCCTTCTATATTTAGATCAGGGTTGAGCTGATGATGGTGCTGCATCAGGGATTGAGTCAGTGTATTTAAACACTGTATTTTATCCAGTATTTTGCATAAGCTGCTAAACCAGATTAATTTGATTGTAGCGTTCACCAGGTCATGTAAAAAGCCAAGCTTGGGGGGGAAAAAATACTCATTGGTGTAAACACATTGATCTCTGAAAGCTTCTCTACAGATCCTGGGCATTAATATTATACTGTGTGCAGAATGTATTCTGTTCCAAAACAGCAAGGGTACGGCAGGAAAGCAGAAATGCTGCTCTGTATGGATCCAGTTTCTTCAGGTATTTTGCGGTGACACCAAATGCTCTCCTCTGAATGTAAATACAGGCTCTCAGACGGTCAAGCTCCTTTGGCTGTGAGGAAAAGATGATATTTCCATAATGCTGTCACAGCACAGAGGTTTGGGCCAAGTATGGCGGCTCCTCTGCCCTGTCCCAAATCCTCCCTTTGTTTTCCCCTTGTTTCCCTCTATAGAAGGCTTACAGGTCAAAGACATGTGTTGGAGGACCACATGCAGGACCGGGACCATCAGATGATTCAGTTTATGATATTAGTGCTGGATCCATCCCACATCTGTCTGTTTCCATAAACCCCTTGTTTCCTCCCTAGTTATTATGGATTCATTATTTTTAAACCATCAATCCACTGATTGAACCTCTCTGCTGCTGATGGCGCCAGATGTGGTCGTGGCTAATAGCAGCGTGTATACCTGCATGTGGCTTTACTTAATAATCATAGAAGCTTGTTAAATCACTGCACTGAGAGTGCCACATAACAGCTGTTTGTTAACTTCTAACCTTCAACTCGTGCTGTTTTGGCACTGGAACGAGCCAACAAAAAGAGACGTCCTTGTCCGATAGTTGAAAAGACATGAACCTTGAAGGTGTCCTTGAGAGTACTTGATTATTTATTGAAATTATAGCACCAAAATTCATTCATATGCCTTGGCTCCCCTCTCTCAATCCTGGGATCAGCACTGAGGAAAAGGCTAAGATCCACAGTAAAATTGTGGAATAACAAATAAGAGACTATAGTGCTATAACCTATACATCACAGTTAGGGGTAGGAATCGAGAACCGGTTCCGACTCAGAACTGGATCCAACTGACCAATTCCATCAGAATTGTACGCCTTCAACGTACCGCCTGCATACGATTGCCAAGTTAGCACTTGTACGCACATCAAACTAATTTATTTAGACTATATTTTCTTTGTACACATATCTTGTCAAGGTGAACTACTCAGGAATCGATATGAAAATTGATAAGAAATTGGCTTGATAGACAGAATCGACAATTTCATTGATATTGATAAAAACTTATCAATTCCCACCCCAATCACAGTAGTATGTCAGTCACAACCCACTTGCAAGAATAAATGATTGCAAAGTATGTTTTTGCAAAACCACTGATCAAAACTTAATGATCTTCCTGTTGCAGGATTACAGTTCTTGATATTCAATTTTCAATTTTCCTTTCGTCACATTGCTTTGCTTATACTCTGGTTAGGTTTAGGCACAAAAACACTAGGCTAGGGTCAGTAAAACCTCATGTTTTGGCTTAAAATTAGTGTTTGGTTACCACAAACATGGTTGCCCGAGGTCACATAAAAAAAAAAAAAATACAATTTTATTGCCACAAACATGGCTGAAGACACCGCAAGGTCCCTTTAAAACAGTATGGTTATGTTGCCACAAGCACAGCTGCAAGTAGCTTGACTTCCCGTAAAAAAAAATATTCATTTTGTTGACACAAACACAGACATAAATTGTCCTGAGGTCTCCTTCTAACTACCCAGTGGCATCTTGCTTATGAATATTAAAATGCATGGTCTTGCATTAGAAATATCCTTTGGTTTTGCCCTCACAAGTGTTGCAAAGCAGACTCAGACTCCTCTCCACCCCCTGGTGTGATAGTCTGGTAATAAACATGAAATGTGCACATGATATGGTACATCTTGTAGACATGTCAATATTTACCCCATGACATAACATAAATTTGAATTAATCTGTGCTTTAACTGCCAGAATTTTATGCTTTCATGCAACTAGGCTGTATCTAATGATATGGAACAACTTTGAACATGGGACTGATCAGCTACGATTTACATTTACAGTGTTCGGGGAAGAGGCTAGTATTTTGATTCAGTTTCAGTGCATTTACTTTGCTCTTGCACCCAGTAAAAAGAAATCTCCTCTCTGCCAAGCAGCATTCCTTTTGGCCCATCTAGTGCCTGACACTCCTGCCTGGCTTATTGTAGACATTTATGTGCAAGTGCATCCATCTCCTGGTTTGATGCCATTGTGTGTCAAGTAGCACTATCCTCAGAAGGACTATCTAAGACACTCACATTCCTCTCTGGCACATCGTTTTGGTGGTGAATGGATCAGTTCTGAAGCTCAAGTTCAAGTTGGGTTCAAGTTTAAATTTGGTCCTTTATGATTCTCTGTTGCAGCAGAGAAACTTGTCAGGAATGTCTTCAATCAAAGTTGGAATGTGTTCAGAGGCTGCACTGTTTTGGGGCAGCAGGTAGTGTACGGCCTCATGGAATTCACTCATTCTCTCACAATGAATAGTCCAAATAAATGTTGTCTAATCTCTGACAACCGCCACTTTCAAAATGAATGTCACATTTCCTGACATTTTTTTGAATTCACACAGTTCTGAGCATAGAATGGGATGCTTAATTCCCCCCTAAAAATATCCCAAGTGCTCGGAATAATTTTTACATTATCATAGTGTTGCTGAATTGCCCATGGCAGCTCCATGATGCCACCAGGTGTTCGCGCTAGATTTGTAATGCCACTGTAAAGTCTGAATCTCTCTCGCACTGGCAGATGCTTTTGTTCAAACAGCAAGCCATCTCAGAGAGTGAAGGGAAGCAGTGAGAAAGATAAATGCCCACCTATTGTCAAGTGTAAGTGACAATCAATCAACACAAACTGTTGTTTCCTATTTTTCTACCCAAGTCCTCAGCAGTGATTTCTGCTGTTGGGAGTATCAAAGCCGCTGAGCTCTTGTGTGTGTTGATCGCACAGGTTATGCGAGCCAATTACAAGATGCCGAGCAGCCTTGATGTCCAAACATGTCAAAATTGAATAATGTCATGCTCATAGCTACAGGACTGACTTCAGACAGAAGCATATCAGCTGCCTGCCTGTGGGTGGATAAGACATCCTTGGGCAGATGCGGGACTACATGAAGGACAGAGGATATGAAGAAGCTCAGTGTTTGCAATCGGATGTCAAGTGATGATAATAAATGAGCCAGTCTGAGTCGGCTCTGATGTTTGTTTGTTGACAGGCTTCTTTCACTTAAGAGTTCCCGAGTCCTCTGCAGTGGGATCAGCTGTCGGAAGGATCAAAGCCCACGATTTGGACATCGGGAAAAATGCAGAAGTAGAGTACACCATTGTGCCAGGTGACGGAGGTGCCATGTTTGACATCACAACCAACGAACACAACCAAGAGGGAATCATCATTCTCAAAAGGGTACGTAATCTCAGACACTGTGAATTCTTCTCTAAAAGCCAGTCATCAACGCTCTCCTCTCAGTCATGGCTGGAATTAATGCTGTGGAAATACCAAAAGGTAAAAAATTGAGGAGGTTTTGAGTTAAGTAAATTAGACATATCATTTTAAGTTGTTGAAAATTTAGTTTGTCCAGAGGGCTTGTTAAAAGATACCCGGTTTTGTCGCCACAAACAGGTCCTGTTCAGAAATATATGCTGTGGTGTCAGGCCTATGGATGTTTAAATGCTGTGGTCCCTCATCTAATGTATCAGGTCATTTTGCACATACAAATATTGAAACACAGACTTGAACAGTGGTCACTGGCTTGGCAGGTCATGTGGTACAAAGCCTATGATGTGCACAAATTTGCCTATGTCTGTGCTTTGCAGAAATGTTATTTGCAAACACTTTTCTAATGGCATCCCAGGGGATTCAGACAGCATCCTATCATGACAGTACCATAACATGTTACGTAACATAATCAACCTGACAATGTGAACAGCAGGGTTTTATAAAGAACTTAAAACGAGGCAATGCACAGAGTTGTCACTCGGGACTTCTGAAGTGCTGCTCTTGCTTGAAAACTGCATTGTAACTTCAGTTTTTTTCTTTCATGCTGGAGAGGCTGTCGGAAACCTGTCCAAGCCCTTCCTGCCATGAGAGATCAACACATGAAAGAAATACTATAGGAACCATCAAGGAAATTTAAAAAAATGAAAAGAAATCATAGGTGACGGGGCACACGGGATATTCAAGGTAACAGAAAGAAAAAAAAAATATCCTCAAATCACACAAACATACTGCGTAGTACGTGTGTGTGTGTGTGTATATATATAATATATACCCTCCCTCAGCAGCTCGGAGGTGGGGGTGTTGCAGCACTCCACTCCACTACTTCCCGCAGGATATCTGAAGCTCCAAAGCTTCCAAGTGTTACGTTTCCAAAGGTGATTCTCCTTCCCTTCGTAGTATATTTTGTATTTGCATGCACTTACTCCAGCAAATGAAATGAGTTACAAATAACCATTAAATATGAATATATTTTAAAAAAAATAGATAAATAAAAAATCAAATAAGATACGGTGTCGAAACAAGATGTAGCAGCAGGACACTTGGCAGATGCTATGGCTGAACCTGTGATCTCTCAGCTGTGTGATGTTGCTCTCAAACTGTTTGTCTCCTTCCTGTCCATGCCCTAAAGCCTAGCTCAGAGCAATGGCATATCTCTCTCTCTGAGCTCCTGTGCTATATAAAGCATTCACTCAGCATGCCAGGGCTCATTTACTATGCCATATGTTCTTTTTTTTGCTAAATGCATTAAGACATCAGATGCACGGTGACCCACAGCAAGAGGTCTCAGCCTTTGGTTGCACTTTCCTTGAACCGCGGATGGAAAAGTATCTAATTTAATACAAAGTTTTACCACATATAGCATTGGTGGGGCTGTGATATCTCTCCACTAAATGGCAAGTGGCACAAAAGCACCAGTGATATTAGAGAAATTTATTACTCCGAGGATAAACCCTTTGAGGTCTATCATCTCATTTTCAAGGGGGACCCACAACTGCCAGAGGTGAAAGGAAAAGGACATTACAGCCACAGACTAAAATTAGAGGGAGAAATAGAGTGATCCAGCCAGCGCAATGAGTACCTACCCACCAAATAGCTCAGCTATAATAAGACTTATTATGTAATCAATTATTAATTTTAGCCTATATATAAAAAATTTAAAAAGCTCTGTTCCGAGATTCAGTTCATTCATACAAAATAGCATGACCTTATATCCTAAGGAGTGAATTAACAAATGATGGATATTTCATTTCATTTCAAGTATGCCACCGTGCAGCTTTCTCCAAATAATTACGGGAATAATAGGACATTCAATAATAGAGCTCACAAGTGCTCCATGGTAAAGCCTGTTATGTTATGAAATCTGATGTTACCATTGAAGGGGAATACTATGTTTTAGGAGACACTACAGTTGAATAAGATGAAATATCCAACCAATACCCCGACACTTCCCCAACTGATTGCTTATATCAAGACAATTATTTTTCAATGCAATCAATTTTCTCCATGTTTTGTAAAATTAAATGTAATATGCATCATACTGTGAATAATTGACTAAACCTTTTTAGTAAATTTTTTTTTATTAAACCTTGAGAATAGTTAGATATGTGTGAATTTGCATAAATGCAAAAAAAAAAAAAGAAAAGAAAAACCCAAGAACATCTAAACTAAACTGATTTTCTACCCCAATGCTATTAACCCCGAAATTGATTGAAAATCAGCCCAACAGCTATTTACTGCATTTCCAGGAAACTTCTAACTTGTTTACTGCTTAACTTCCCGCAGAACCAACAGAGCCAATTTAAATTGTAATTAGTTTGGTCTCACTTTCCTCAGTAGGCCACTAAACAGTAAACTGTTGCAGTTTAATTTCCGACTAGTTAATACTAACATCTGCCGATCATGCCAGCTTACCTTCCAGCTAGTTTCTGTCCCCCTTCTGAAGGTCAATAAATTGATTTTTAATCAGTTACATTTTGTTCATTTTACCATTTCAATCTTCTAAAAAGAAATTGGCATTTAAGAAAATTGTTCCATTGTACTCACTTCAATTAAGTGGCCTGCTGAGGGTAAGTTAGACAGAAACTAGTTTGAAATTAAAATGGCATGATCAGTAGAAGTTAAGCAGGAACCAGTTAGACGTTTCCTGGGAACATATAAACAAAATTACCAGCTATTTGATATTGTTGGAAAGTATCAGAACATTATTATTAAGTAAGGCAAGGTAATTATCATTGTCATTTTACATGTGTTGCTCGGTTAAGACCTCATACTGGACATTTTCTTCCCGCTAGCCAAACAGCAGACATGATATGTGGGCAAAACAGGCCAAAATCTCAAAACTGACCAGTGCATGATAAAAACAGTGTTGTAGCCTGTTGTGTCTCCCCTTAAGTCAACTCCTCATCTGTGTCCATTCTCTGTTGTGACACTCTCCTTCAGATACGCCTAGTTAAAAAAGATCCATCAAGTCCAGGCACAGTAAATAGAAATAATATCGTTCTTCTACCCACAGGCTTGACTGTTGAGAGCAACAGCATGATATCACTCCCTCTTTGGGCACTGAAAGCATTCAACTCTGTGACAGTGGGTGTGTAATATGCATTTATGTGTGCTGCATGAGCGCAGAATAAAAAGAGTCCCAGTATGGCCTCGTCATAGATCCAGCCACCAACTCTTTAGAGGTACGCCTTCTTTTAAACATGGGGCAAGCATGAATGCATCATCAAGGCCATTATTAGAAGCATGTTTGCGAATTAAGTCCTCATCAGACTGACCCGTATGCCCTGAGTGTACAAGCTATGCACAGAAGAATCTGGGCTTACAGATGCTGGTTTGTTTGCTCCCTCTAATCTGTCTGGTATACTATGGCAACAAGTATTGCAGGCGTGCCAGGGTTAGTAAACAAGACTGTTCAACGTGCAGTTTTCATATTTGGAGCCACGACTGAATAACAGAGCTTGCTCACGCTTCCACACCTCTGCCAGCACGCTATTAAAATACATCATGTCAGTATCACTTGAGCAGCTGGCGAATGTTTGCTTCAGCGTCTCTCTGAGGGTGTGATGTAACAGTTAAGAAGAATATAATATGAATGTGTTAAAGTTAGAAGGTCTCACCCACACATCAAATTCCACAGGTGCACACATACGCAATTTCTGATTTGTTTATGATCAGAAGTATAAATTTTCAACCTGATGTGTTGTTGCATACACACACACACACACGCACATACACACACACAGTCAGATATGGCTCACACAAGCCCCTTGCACATTGACTTCTTCATACTCTGTATTGCGTCGTTTCCCTTTGGCAGAATGCACTAGACCCCCGTGGTGAGTTTAAATGTCATTTGTTGTTAGCGTTTCTGACTTTCAAAAGAAAAAAAAGGAGCTGCAGAGCAATGCTAAGATTGCAAAAAATGTCTCTGCGATACAGAAATGGAGTATATTGTCAGAGATGTTTTTTTTTTTTTTCCTGTGCAGTGAGTTCTCTTGTCGAATGCTGTTTGAGTTTTTGGTACATACTTCATCATTTCTAAAGCAAGTAAATTACAAATAATTTTTAAGGAGAGGTCCCACATGGGTCAGAGCTTTACAGACCTTACCATAATGTCAACAATAATCTTGTTAGAGCAACGTTTGCTATTTACATACAAATGGCTATGTCATTTTGATTGGATCACAAAGAACTATTCGCAAACTCACTTATGCCATGTCCTGTGACATCAATACAATAGACAAGAGAGGCAGTAATCACAGTGTGACTCATGATACAATACAATATATAACAGAAATAATGCCATACGTTATGATAAAGTTCATGATATGTTGCCCATGATAATTTTGTAATAGTCGATATATTGCAAAACTGTCATGAATTCTGGTGAATAAAAAGTAGCCCTGAAAAGGCAAAGCACTAGAATGATGTAATTTTTGGTGTTGTGGTCTCAGTTTTGCAAACTTTGAACTACACAAAAAAATGCGTAGATTGTTCTGCTTCTGCCTCCTTCTAACATGCACGCACAAACTGCATCCTGTCCATGTCCATGTGTGACATCAATCAATAAAATCAGAGCTTTGGTCACAAACAGTCACACACAGTCTGTCCTTCCTCCAAAACTTTACCACTTTACACTTAAATTCACTTGTGCAGGATACAAACAAAATGTGTCTCATCTAATCCTGTCGTTTCCATGCAAATTCACCCTCAACTTAATCCTTGAGTTGTTAAACATCTGTTTTGTTTTGACTTTTTTTTGTCTCTTGTTTCATTTCATGGATACAGCGCATATTTCATCTGATTGCAAAGGTAATGGGCAAAAAAAAGTGCAGCCACTTCTATCTGTCTTTGTGCCTTTCAGGGTATTTCTGATGTAAGTGTCTAAAATGTTCTTTGGGGGAATGCAAATCTGCGTTTGTTTTTTCCTGATGTATCAGGCTGAGGTATTCGTTAACCGGTACATTTTTAGTACATGCCCCAGCACACAAGCACACAAAGGTGTGCCATGCTTTGATCCCCCAAAATATGCAGCTGAGTGAGTAATTGATTCCCTGCTCAGTGTAAGAGCCCCCTCAGTATTCTCTGTGCATGTGTTTGAACACGTGCAAATCTGTGAGTGTTAATCAGGCATGTGCGCTCACATACACTAAATATACTGAATGAGTGAATTGTGCAAACAGTTGTGGTTATAGATCACAGTATAGTGACCTTCTCATAGACAGTAATGGAATAACAGAATGAGACAAGAGGCAATTATGATGTAAATGAAGACAGTTATTTGTTTACATCGTGTATACCCTGGATGGATGGTGAGGATGCATCATTCCTCCTATTGTTTCACTTGCAGCGTTTGATATGCTGCCATATAACAATGAGCCAGTGTGATGTATTCCCTCCAGTGGTAGGCTACCACACAAAGGCATTGTTGATGGGGGACATTCTGATCGTCTTTAACTGACCAAGCTCCCCCCCCCGCAGTGTAATTTACTAAACAGCATGTGCCTCTGTCCGTGTGGGATTGTGATATTAGCAGGACACGGACCAGAAGACAACGAATGAGCTGTGCCATGGAAAGGTATGGGGAGTAGGTAGCTGGAGACGAAGCCTTTATGAGTTGTTCACTGTGTTCCCAGAATGCTGACCCGCCCACAGACTTGTCTTATTTTCAGATTGGTGGAATATCCCCAGAGACAGGTGTGCAAATGTGTGCAGACAATCTCTCTCTCTCAACCCCTCTTCCTCATTCTATCCGTCTCCTTCTCTTTCGACTTCCCTCCCTAGCACCGGCGTTGGAAAAAAAAAAAAAAAACCCAGCAGGACAGAGACGAAAAGCCACATTGTACACACAGAGCAGAGTTTGGCAGAGCCCAAATTAGAGACTCGGGAAGGTTGGTTATGATAAGAGGATCAGGCTGAGTAATGGGTTCAAAGGATGATCGTCTGTTTCCCAGTCTGCCGATACAGAGGGAGAGGAAAAAAGGGGCACAGAGGCATGGAGGGGGTTTGCACATCCCATCTGCAAAACATAGGATTATGGGAGACAATAGATCAATCCACCAATGAAATTCCCAGGGAGCCGTGCAGACAAATGTGTGCAGACAAATGTGAGCACATGGAGCGACATACTGTACATGAAGAAGCACCTGGAAGGACACAGCCACGCTCTGACACAGCTACAGATGCAGCATGCGGAGAGCGATAGCACTCCCACACATGAGGAGCGGTGTCTTGATAACCTTGGGTGGCGTTTGCAGAAATCATTTTTAGTTAGATTAAGTGTCGTTTGTCCATTTGCATGTTTATTTACCTCCTCCTGGGAGGAAAAAAAAAAGATGGCAGATATGCGTAATTGAAATTTGCTGTTGTAAGCCTGGAGGAGCGGCATTGTTTAATGACAGCATGTGTGGCACAATATTTGCTGGCTCACATTCAGGGAATCCATTTTAATACAGGACTATCTCCTCACTGTACAAACCAAATGCCCCCAGCGGCCACAGTGCATTGAATAAAGAGCATTTGCTGCAGACCTCTGGCGCTGCCTCTAAATCCGTTGCCCCAGAGTGTCAGAGGATTTCACAAACACATTGTAGAGAAGTGCAGGTGACTTGTATCCTGCCAACTGCTCCATGTGCACTGCAAAAACTGGTTTACTCTTTTATTTACAGGCAAAATATGTAGTAGAAGTTAATCATGATCATAGAAAATAATTAGGAAAGATATTATTGTACAGAAAAGTTCTTGTACTCATTTCTTTGGCTTGTCACTAAGGTGTTATGAGGCTATTTTGAGTGTGTTGTTTGGTGTTTTGTTGCTAAGTTTTTCCAGTTTGTTACCAGGCTAATCAGGGTATATGTGGTGGCTGCAGCTCTGAAGATGGCACCTGTCCATCACTTGCGGGGTTAGTGGTTTGATCTTGTCCTTGGCCAAGACACTGAACCCCAGTTGCTCTCAGCAGAGATGGGAAGTCAAACACTTAATGACTTGACTTGCCTGAGACGTGAAGACTCAGATGAAATGACTCGTCTGTGTTTGGACAAATCCGTGTTGTCTTTGTCGGGTATTTTTGGCTGTCAGTATTTCACTGTTTAAAAGTGATGGGGAGAGAATGTTTATGGGATTGAAAATAAATTAAGTAGTGGATGAGCTCTATGAAGACTTCTTGCTTGATTACATTTATTTTGCTGAAAATCAATAATCATATTAAATATAAATTCAATTCATCATCAGACTGGTTATATAAGCCAACAATGTCATTATCTGTACTTTGTCTTTTCTCTTTATGAAGTTGATACTGCAGATAACACTGGGTGGGGATAGAAGTGACCTGACATGGGGCTTGACCTCACTTTACTTGACCATCCCAAGAAAAAAGTGACTTAGGACTTGCTTAAGGTTCATGTCTGACTCCCAGTGGCCAGACTAGGTACGCAGGTGGCACACTGTAGAGCGCTTTGTCCGACTACTGCTGAATAGTTCTGTACTGAGTCACAGTGGCGTTGGGCCAACAACAACAGTAACGTCTGGGTAGATGGAAAAGCTAGTTTATTTGCAGCATGGACATTAGCATCTGCTTGTTGGATGGTTGGTTGGTTTGTCAGCAAATTAACACACAAACTTCTGAAAGAATTTCCTTTAAACTTGAATGGAAGATGAGTCCTCGGACGCTCTGTCGTCATTTTAGTTAATTTCTCAGGGAATGCTGCACAGATCATGATGAAAATGTGAGTTTGAATAAAAGAGGACTTTCAGGCTTCCATTTTAGTTTTATTTATGTTTGCATTTTCAGCCATGACTGTGACATCTAAAGATATACAGTTTAATAGGTTGATACATGCTTATTCTATGTGTTGTGTTGCTTTGCAAGTGTCTGAACAAAATAAATCTACCCGACAGCGACATCCCAGCAGGGGTTGGACTCCCTGCTTGTTTTGGGAAAACCCAAGCTGTCATTTTCTTTAGTCTGTGGGCCAACTGGTAAATTAAGTCTTCAGCATAAGGTTAGTTAAGGTTTGTATACAGGTTTCAGAGAGTAAGAGTTCTGCACTCTATGATACATTCAAAAATGTGTGTATGAGGTGAGGTGAGGTGTCCGTGACATGTGAACTGCCTTTTGTAACAATCCCATGATGTGTTGTGTTGCACTCCATACTTATCTGTGATGACACAAAATGAGTTTCCAGAATATCCATTTACCTCTCACTATGAAGTAAACGATATGGTGTATAGGGGGATCTAAAGTGAGTGAACAGCAGAGGGATTCCTGACACAACCAGGAAACTATGTTTTAATGTTTCAGCACCATGGACAGAGACAGAGAGAGGAAGGAGGGAGACAGATTGCTGAACTTCAGTACATGCCGGATCACTGACTCTCTCTCTCGTTCTAGAACACTGATTCCAGACCTGCTAGATGTTTTGAGGTATTATACAGTATGTAATTGATCCACCCCTGAGGTTTTAATCAGGTAACAGTCTGAAAAAAAAAAAAAAATGGACCAGTGATTCAGCCGGCTTGCATACGGTGACATTTTTTCCCCCCACTTCTACATTCCAGTGATTAATGTCATGGTGTTGGGTGACATTTAAGAAAAGAGCTTGTCACCAGCAGAGTGCAAAAACTGATAAACATGTGCATACACAACAAATGCCACTAATTGCCTGGATTGCAGTGGCTCGAACGTGGCCCCATTTAGACTTCCCTGAAGTCAAAGCCATTGGTGCTATTGAGGCAAGGAGCCTTTTTCATCCTTCCTGCCATCAATTAAGGACTTAATTTCACTAAAGCCAGACAGTGACTGCAGTCTAATTTCTCTATCAGAAATGTCATTACTGGGCTGTTTGAACAGTAAATCATTTCAGAGAGCGGGGGCTGTTACTGCCTTTCAGTCTTGATGAGATACTACCATGCAGTAAAAAAAAGTAATGGTCAAATGACAGAGGTAATGAACACTCTGCTAATTTGACTGAAGGCAGGACAACAGTGTGTAATGCTAGTTGAATACTAAGGAACACAATGGACCGTGGTGTGATAAAGTTTGCAGTCTATCCAGAGTCTTTGCATTTAAAAAAAAAAAAAAAATGACAAAATGTCCTTGTGACAGTGTCTGTAACATAATCTCTATATAGCCACGGGGTGACTGCGGTATATTATAGCTTAAAACTGATAGCATTAGTATCTCAGAGCTCATCCACTGGCATGATGGCAAAGGAACCTTGCTCACGGACAGGAGTTGAAACTAATCTATTGATTATAGTGCTGAATGTTCCAGTGGGAGGTGAAATGAGTTATTTTGGGCCCTGGTGTGAAAGGAGTCGAAAGGAGGAGAAAAGAAGGAAACAATACCTCAGAACAACAGGAGATCCAGGTGCCCAGCGCAGATGAATAGTGCCTCACCGAGCAACCAAGCGGGGAGCGATGTGTGTGTGCATATGTCTCTGTGTATTTCTGGTTATGCATGTGCTGCGTGTGAGTGAATGAGTACAAAGAGGGAAGACGAAGAAGAGGAAGAAGAGAGAGAATGACAAAGAGGCGGCTGAGGTGGTGCTTTGAGTCGATGAAGTGCCATCTCTCCTGTGGCCTGGGGAGGCGTGGGTGTAATAGATTAAACTAGTGTCTCGGGGCTCATCCCATGGCTAACCCTGTCCTATTAAGAGTGGCAGTGCGAGTCTTTCACAGTCACTCCTCTCCACTGTGGTGTGGACAGGGCTGCTGGCGAGTCTCTCAGATGGCACTCCACTGTTGTGAGCACTGGGGGGATGGAGGTGCTCCGAGGCAGCCAAGGACACAAACTGATGTGACTGATGGCAGCACAATAAAGTGAGCATCTCCTCTCCACAGTGTTAGGACCCCCCGGTATTCAGAGGGACATCAAATGGCTCTCTGGGGCATGTAAGCGTTTCTCTGCTGATGATAAGCTCATTGTGCTTTGTGGTCAGTTGACTGCTTATGGTGGCTGGAGGTCTTTTGCATCGTTCTGCATGGCGGAGTCCCGCTGAACTGTCAGTCAGTGACTGCAGTGACCTTATGAAGAAGTCACTCATACTCAACAGAGATATCAGGCCAGACTCCAACCACTGAGTCATAAATGCTTAACGCCGAATCTCAGCTGAATTTTTCACCCCTAGGTAGCTTTGCATCCCAGAAATAATGTGTTAAGCTTATTGGGCATTGTTAGGACCGTTAGAGCTTACTGCAACCCAACGGGCGAATCTCAGGCTTTTAGTTGAGGGGCTCTGTCATGTGGGATCAGGAGGTTATGGCCTCGCTAGAAATAACTATCCAGACATGGTTTAATGTTGCTGTTTGGAGTAATATGCTGGCTCACACTAGAATTATGTGAGAATCCCGGCATGTTTGGTTTGGCTTTGATTCCCTTCTCAGGGGATGAATCATGTGAGGGGGTGTTAATGATTCATAAATTGTATTGTAAATATATAATACTGTGGTTAATTGGATTTAAGACTGCTCTGCATATCAGAGATTGAACAGTATTTTTTCCAACCTATTTAATCTTCAGCCTCCTCGAGTAATACCTGTGTTCAGCACAAACAAATGACAACAGCCTGCTGATGACTCTCTGTGCTGTGATGGTGATTCTTCAAGGAGGAAAGGCGAGATTCCTCCCATGGGTGTTTGCAGAAGACCGTCCCACTTATTATTGAGTGAGCGTAGCTGAGGATTGAGAAGATTATTGAACTCTGCTATTGTGATACTGAACTGAAGATGAGAACCTATTCAACATGCATATCGTCCTGCTCCTCCCATCCCCAAAATAACCCGCAAGCTGGAAAAAAAACAAAAAAAAACAGCTGCAACTAACACTTTTGACTGTGCGTGGAGCGAGCTGTGGGGGAGGGACCAGAGGCAGACCCAAGTATCAAGTGAGAAACAGATTTAAGTTGGAGGATTTGCTCTTATTATATTGTCAGCAAAGCACACCCATTGTTCAGTGTCCACACAGGTGTATCTGACGATTTAAAGACTTTGTAAGGTGTGCAAAGTCTAACGCCGTACCTGTGACGTGCCTTGATTAGTCCCCTGTTCTAAATGAGCAAATTCCCTTGGAACATAACACGTTCAATTGGCAAGGAAAAAAAAAAAAAAAAGTTCCTTCATTCAGTATCACTGCCAGTGCAATGAAGGTGCACATTTACATATCAAAGGGCGCAGCACCATGTCTAGAATTTCAAGTGTGTTCTGTTGTGATGTTGAAGAGCAGCAGCACTGACATGAGAGGAACTCGGTCTGTCCTCCTTACAAATTCCTCCGTTGATACACTTCCTTGTTGTGTCCGCAGTAACCCATAAAAGCTGCATAACAACCGACGCTGTAATGAGACACTTCAAACGAGTAATTGAACATGCATAGGTGGGTGCAAGTTGTTTAAGGATAATATATGTGTGGATACGGGTAATAGTCACTCACGCTGCGCCGGTTCTGAGTGCATAAGTAGGTCATCTTCGAGGAAGGGGGAAAAACGCAAAATGATACATGCAGTCTGAGAATGAATGGCCGTCTTTCTCTTCCTGGGAAATTTCCCCTATGGCCTCCCGATCTGATTTGATTCTCCCTAAGTCAAGCGTTGACACATTAGCACGTCTTCTCATTAACTCAGAGTTTCTCATTACCCCCTCCTGGCCCCATTTTATTCCTATTTAACAACAGATATCCCAGACATACTCGGAACGTCGTGTATCTCAGACACATTAAAAACGCAGTGAAGCTCTGAACATCGTTCTTTCTTTTTTTCTTTTTCTTTTCTTTTTCTTTTTTTTTACACCCAAACGAGAACATGTAAATTAATCTTTGGGATTTGCTTGACACTTAATCATATGGCTGTCCATGCATTGTTTCATGGGTGCCTGGCAGGCTTCTCCCTCTTCCAGCTGCTGAGGAAATGAGCTGCATTTGTTCCTCTCATGTCATCTCTTCTTCTTGTTGCTACTTAATGAGTACCTTTACTAGCAAAAACCATCAAGCATCATTAAATACTTTCATGTATACTAAAGGTGTTAAACACAGAAGTTTTAAAAATCTCAACTACTGTTATGATTTATTGTACAATATCACCTGACATAGATATCATACGCCCCCTGGTGGTTATATTGCAAGCACCAAACTGAGAAATTGAGGATGCAATAACTAGTTATAAAAGCTCAAAATAAATAATAAATTGTTGATATTGTTAGCTTATTAACTGGCTAATCGGAGCATCTAAGAATTCATCTTACAAATAAAACTGTTGTCAGATGGAGTGCATCTGATTCGACTGCATCTCATAAAAGTTATTAACTGCTTGCAGTTGCATGTCAACATTAAGATAATTAACATTTGTAAATGTTGGCTTCTAAAATCAATGAGCAGTAACCACAGAAGCAGTTAAGACTTGAATGAAAGGTTTTTATTCAGCAGACAGGCAGACAGACTAAAACAGATTTCGTCTAATTATTTGACCCCAAAAACACTGACCTCACAATGTGTATTTTTTTAATTAATTAATTTTTTTTGTGTGTGTTTATTTAAACTAGTTGTTCAAGTAAATGAACCGAATTCTGGTCATTTTTCAGCAGGGTTAATTGGTATTGCATTTAGCTAGCCAGCCTCTGCAAGCTCGTGACCAGAAGTCTAGCTGCCATTTCCCCTCATTAAGTGCCGTCACGTGAGTTCATGAAGTGTAATTACCAGTAAAATGTGTTCTTTTTAGTTTTATTGTCTGTTAGTCATTCAAGAAACTAATCCTCATTTTGAGCTTTTAGCTGATTTTTCTACTGTCACTAGTCATTTGGAATAATAAACTTAATTACCAGGATATTGGTTCATCAATATGTATTTTGATACAATATTTTTTAATTGTAGCAAACAGGAAGGGATAAAAATGACTGAGTGAATTTCACTGTAGTGAGCAGATGCTAGCTGTTGCTATCTTACCAGCCAGCCTTAACGAGAATTGGCTGTCTAACTTTGGCTATCTGTTTGGTTATCCCTCTGTGACAGAGTTTTGCAAATGAGGTACTTTTAGAGAATGCCTAACCAGTCTTAATTTAGTTTTCACAAAATATGTCGACCCTAGTTGTTTGGCTTTGTAATGCTGAATTAGCCTGCTAACAATTTAGAGTTAAAGCAAAGTGTGAGTCTGACGCAGTGCTTTGGAGCGTCTAACTGCCTCTCGGGCCAGAGCTACAAGGCCAAAAAGATCTCAGCTATAAATGGCTGCAATCTTAAAATAGCTGATCAAACCGGTCACTTTTTACCTTTACTGAGTCCACCTGCACCTTAATGATATTTCTCATGCTCAACTGTCTTAAATTTGGACATTATTTACGCACATCATTTGTGAAATGGAACTACGTGATGCCAGCTGTGCTTGCTAGGTGATTTGTGTCACGAGTGCAAAGTCAGAGCGTGAAGTGAGCATTTCCCCATCAGACTCCGCGAGCTTCTGTCTTCTGCTAGCAGAGGATTACAGGAAAATTAGACAGTTATAAAGGGTGAGAGTTTGGGCCTCTATCCTAATTGTGGTGATGCAGCATGTTGAGATGGAAAGCAGGGTTTCTCCTCATCCCCAGTGAGAGTCTGGCTAATGAGGCCTGGTATACACCTCCTGCTGTCCACCTCCCCAGCATCGCCTTCCTTCCTCCTCCTCCACCTGTGCACGTATTTCAGCTGAGCTATGCATGCCTGTCTAGATGTGATGGTAAAGGACACAATATGATATTCAGTGCAAAAGGGCTTTTTTTTTTTTTTTTTTTAATGGTATTTAGCTCGCCTTTCTATGCAAGTTTTTATACACACCCGGTCCAATTCATTAATTTTATTTCAGTTCATTGAGGCTATGCACTGGAAAACAGAAATGCACAGAAGACAAATAACAGACCCAGACAATGAACAGACAAAGACCAACAAAAACATAAATAATCCTCCTCCGTATTTTATCTAAAATAACAGCGGTATGCTAATGAGAATAGGGACTTAACCCTTTGGGGATCAATTATCTCAAAGTTGCAAAACCTTTTGATATAATTTCAGCATAGTCATCTCCAATAACATCTATAACAGGGCTCCAGACAGAGAAAAAAACATGCAAGTCTCCTCTGAGAACACTTCTAAGCCTTTCCAATGGGAGTAGTTGTGGAACATTATCAAGCCAACTCGGAACAGATGGTTTGTCATCATCTAGCCATTGCTTTAAGAGTGCTAAACAGGCACAGTACCATAGGAGATTATGATTAAGCTCAATGGGACAATGTGATATGGATGATACAACAACATTTATGTGGTTTTACAGTCACCAGAATAAATGTTGGAAAAGTACAATTCAGCAAAACCACAGAGAGATACAAACTTTATGCTTCTTGTGGTTTAATTTTCAACTAAATTTTTAACATCAGACAAGCACAATGTTTTTGCTTAACATGCCTGTTTCAATGACCACAATCATGGCAGGTGGTGGCCTGAGATCTCGTTAAAAACACACTTGAGATCTCCGAAGCTTTCAGTAAAAACACCCCCTGGTTTGGATGCCTAAAGCATAGCTGGAGATGTCACCTAAGTCTCATTAATTCCAGCGACTGCTTGCTGCTGAGAAAACAGATAATACTTGAACAGAACAGTTTATTGTCAGTGTTGGTATTTTGATTTTCCTACTCAGCAGGTAAACCTGATGAATGAGAGCCTCAACCTGCCCTGGACCATGACCTTTCTTTATAACGGCATACAGAGTTTAAACAACTTTGAATGCATAAAAAAAGTGTATGTGAGGCAGCATGCATTTCCTTGGCAAAATTATTTTTGCCTTTATAGAGATTCCTGCTGTCTTCCACTCACTGCACAGGGGTCAACTAATGAAGGAATAAAGTGGATATTACCAACAAGGTGCATAAAAGAATATCTGCTGCCGATAGAAAATGCCTTCTGTTAACTTTTTCACTCACTCACATTTAAGTTATCCCTGTTATCTGATGAGTGTTTATGGTAACATTGTTAAAAACTGGTGCACTTGATAGAGGAAGCAAGCTCCTTGAGATTTAAGGTGTAACCATGCTGACTCAAGGTCTTGTGGTACCCATGTTGATAGATTTAATTAATTGAATGAATCACCAACCAACAAACCAAACAACCAACCAACTATCAAACTAAACTTGAAAGTTTGGAACTGCAGGACCTCCATGTACCGCAGGAATGAACTCCAAATAATGAGAATGTTTTGATTGCATTAATGATTTCTTTTCCTGCGCAGACACAACTCGCTCTCTGAGAGGCAAAGTGGTCTGAGTTTCTTTAGAGGCTGATTTCCAGCAATCTGCAGGAAGCCAAGTAAACTGCAATAAATGACGGCTTGTAAATTGTAGGGCCACTTTGTCGATGTAACTTAGCGTAAAATCTTGTAGTTTGATTGTAGGGATCAGCATTTGAACGATAACCCGCAGTGAATTCCATTTTTTATATGGGACTGTTGCTTCGGGGAGCTCAGTCTTCGCTCAATGTTGTCACTTCTTGAAAGAGATTGAAAGGGACAGAGTGTATTTCCTGTTGAAGGATCTTATAGCTGTGCCTAGCCAGTTGCATCTGGCGCACTGTAATCAAACCAATCATGGTGGTTGATGGTCAATGATTGCTTTCAGATTGGCTTGCCTTCACATAGCTCTCTCTCTCTCTCTTTTCTTTTTTTTTTTTTCTTTTTACGGACACCTGCTGTAGCTGCGAGACTGTGAAACCATGGAGATAGAGGAGACACACAGGGCTGGAGAAGCATCTGCTATCACTGTGAAATCATGATTGCACAGCCCCGGGTCATTTCTAGTGGTTGGACTGTAATTAGTTTGCTAATTCATGTGCATTTAATTTGGACAGATGACTGGTCATATTTATCTCTCATCTCAAAAATCTACTTTTTTTTCTATAAAACATCCTCCAGTGCATCTCCCTTCTCACACTCCGTATTTCTTTACATGAGCACCCTTTGCTGTGCTTTTACCAGCTGTTTTCACCTGTAGTCTCTTTTCAAAACAACATTTCAGGAGAAGTCCTGAGGCTGGAAGATAGCATTGCTGCCATAGTGGTTACATGTTAGTCAATTTGAAATACACAGAAAGGAATGTCTCTCATGTGACTCCAGGCCAGCAGAGCGTGAACGACTGCGAGCTCGCCAAGTATGGTTGGTCACACATGAGAGGGCAGGAGACAGGCAGAAGTACGAACACGGGTGTCACCGCTGCCTGATGTTTACACCTCAGCAGCAGACATACCGAGGATGCAGATTCCTCCCTTCGCTTCTGACTAATTGACTCCGGGTTGATATGTCAGAGGCTTGAGGAGGTAGAACATGGACCCCTGAGCTGTTGTTTGGAGATGTCTTGTCTTGTAAAGGGGGCGTAGTTCTGCTGAACCAAGTAACTGTAGCTTGACTTATCCACACTGAGAGGGCAAGATGTTAACCTGGTCATGACCCAGTGTCTGCCTCTCGTGAAGCTGGTGCCACTGTACTATTGGGCTGACATTTAAACCACACAATGAGTAGACAGAGCACAGCCCAGGGATCATTTTCAATATCTGAAATACTTTGCTTTTCATTTGTTTTCAGTCCAGTCACCGGTTAAAAAGTGGTCACTCTGATTTCCTGTTTTTTATGTTTAAGGTTATTTGGATGTGCCATGTTCTACCTTCAACTTCCTTTCTCCATGTCTTTCCCCACCTTATCAGTAGTTAATTCCTCCCTGTGTATTGAAGCATATGTTCTCCCCTCGCTCTTGTTCATAGGTCTTTTTTCATCCTGTGTCAGTTTTTTTGGAAAATCAAAGCACATAAAGTCCAAAATCCTAAACAAAAGCCAAGGGAAAAGGCCTGCAGCAATACAGGAGTAATCCACAAGCAAAACACTAAACTAAGTACACACCAAAAAAAAAAAAAAAAAAAAAAGGACACACCAGTAGACACGCAGGCAGCAGAAGCAGGTAAAGCCCGGTGGGAAGACAGGACCAGGGAACAGACAACACACCAAGACTTGGGATGAAAACAGGGGAACCAACAAAGAGTTTAGGGAGGACACATTGAATGATTAACCAATGGAAGATTGAGCAGGAAAAGGGGTGGGAGACAGCCAATCACAGACATGATGATAAACATTCAACATAAATCAGGAAATCAGACAACTAAAACTCAGGACCATGACAGCTGGACTCAATATGGACAGTAAATCAAAACTGGCACAAGAGAACCAGAGATGTCACCTTTTTTATTCCTTTTCACAAACTGGTTCCTATGTTACCAATTTATCAGATTACATGCAGCGTCTTCTGGAACAAAGGCTTTATACTCCAAGTCATATTCACTTTAATGTCTAAAATTGGTGGAGTTACCCTTTAACAAAACACCAGAGTATGGTTTGCATTTTGTAATAGGATGCCATTTGCCAAGTGTTCAGTGTAAATACACTTGAAATGAATTGTAAGCTCTTCTTTTCAGGCAGGTGAGAACAATGAGACTCAAACTAAACATTCAGATCACTGAAATACTGAAATGTGTTGGATGTGAGGAGGTTGCTGTTGGCATTCACCAGCAGTTACTCATCCTTGAAAAAGCTCGAGTGAAATAAAGATGAAGTGAGGGCAAACTTGGTGTCAACACTGATGCTCATGTTCAGTTACTGCATCTCTTCAAGTGCTCTTAGCTCATTCTGACGAACGCCACAGACGGAGTAAATTACAGCTGACACGTTCCAGATCATGACACGATGACAGGATCACGATGTGAAAATAAACTGCTGCTCTTAAAGTAACTTTAACTGTACTCTTGTCTGTTTCTTTTTCCACAGCCGCTGGACTTTGAAACGAAGAAAGCTTACACCTTCAAGGTAGATGCCTCCAACGCTCATCTGGACCCACGATTTCAAAGCTTTGGGGCCTTCAAAGACACAGCAACAGTGAAGATTAACGTTTTGGATGTGGACGAGCCCCCGGTGTTCAATAAGCCCTCCTATGTGATGGATGTGTATGAGGACACGCCTGCAGGCACCATCATTGGAGCGGTGACGGCACAGGATTTAGATGCCAGCAGCAGCCCGGTCAGGTAACAAGAGTCCAACTCTTTTGTCTGGAACAAAACACACTTCACAGCAAGTTTCAGAACATTGTGTGTTGTATCAAAAATGGAAATGTATGGAAATTAGCTCCATGTCCCTGTGTAACCATTTGACCTCTTTGCTCCACTTTGGATAAAATGCCACAATGTTAGGTCAATGTTTAAGTTTTATTGGTTAAAATTCACAATCTTAATCAATACTTCTCTAGTTCTTAAAAGGACATCAGAGCATCTTCACAGATTTTTCTGTCAAATTTAAAGATGTGGACTGACTACAATCCATCCAGACCAACTCATGTCTGTCATTGTCTTTTTTTAAATTGCTGCACAGACAGTAAAATAACATTACTGTAGATACTGGTCATTCTAAAAATAAAGACAGACACTGCACGTCAGTCTGACCCAGTTTGGAAATTCTGGCCATTCAAAGAAGCATAATGTAGGTCATATTTAGATGATTCAGTATGTCAAAATCTAAGTGAATGTGAATAAAGTAGCCCTGGATCTAAATGCACATCTTGAAAGACGTCAGTGTTGGAGCCAAATATCCCCTCCTAACCTCCCCAGGGATAAAAGAGCTAAAGGCAGAAGTACTGTGATACTGCAGCCAGTAATTGAAGGTTTTAGAACTCTAATCCATTCATCAATGTCTCCAGTCCCTATTCATCAATGTCATCACGGCCTTAATCTTGAGAGTATTGTCAGATTTACTCATCACTTTGAGGACTAATCAATCTATGTAGAACATTTGACACTGTCATGTAAAATCCTGTGAACGTCCTCTCATCAGAACGTGGTGGTGATGTGGCAGAAACAATATCATGATATCCACGGTGGTCCATTATTTCAATACCTTAACACGTTAATGTGATTATTATTATTATTATTTGATGTGATATTTTTTTATTGATCATAGATTAAGATTTGTATTTTATTTTTGTATTGATTATTTTGTATTATTTCCTGATTTATTTATTTAAATGTGTTTATGATGCAAGACAGAACAACTGAGACAAGAAAAGACACGACAGGATGATACAGATTAATGTAGGACAAACAAACATTGAGGACAGAGAGAAGTAACAGCAGCCGTTCCTCAAAGCTTTTATTAGATTCCTCTAGCGAGAGGTCTGTCTTAGATCATGTTATTCGACTGTATTTATAGAAATAATTGCCGCAATTGTATTTATGCCAGTTCTATGAATTATGTAGTTATCCTTATGTTTGTGTTGATGTGGAAATACATATTCACAGACCGATAAGACATTATTGAGAGGACAAAGAAGTGGACGTGTTACGTATACATCAGAGTTCCTGGTGCACAACTTTCAGGGCTGTAATTAAAATGGGCTCCGTCACACAGAGGAAGCTGTCTTCTTTTATCTTTACCGACACCCTAAATTAGCCGTACTTCAGTATTTAATTAATGCTGAGAGTAACAAGTGTTACAATATCTATCAGTTTTGGGTTGGATCAGAACAAATGAGCAGGTCTGTGGACTATACAGAGACATCAGCTTAGCCTCAGAGAAGCACGGCATGAATATTAATTTAAACTTGAATTGAATAAAATAAAACGATGAATTCCTTATATTTCATTTCCCCCTGGTTATAAAACTGAAAAATAATCCTTGTCAAACAAAATTTACTGCATGCATTTTCTTTTCCCAAAACTACAGGATACTAAATAATTTTATAATTTACTTTTTTTTTGTTTGTTACTGCAGTCTGCCAGTCTCTCCTTGGTAATTATCAGGAGGGACATTAAACCATCACTGCTCAGTTTTATATTTTTGACAGGCGAGTCCTTCCCTTTTCTATCAGTCTGTCTGTTTTTTCCATGCACCCAGCACCACACAGGCACGCTATTCTGCGCTCTAACATAAGACTTGAGTGGTGGATAACAATAGATCGTCACTGGCAAAGACAAAAGAAGTGCATTTTTAAAAATGTATGAGAACCATTTTCTTAAAAATCTATTACAGTGGCTTCTTTTGGCTCGAGCATATTGCTTTGGAGTAATGGTTCTCAGAAGATGTATTGCTCGAGTGCAGAACAAATGGCAAAAACACCTGTTGCATTCGAAGAAGTTGTTTTATTATGAATATTTTATCCCAGAAACAACAAAAAAATACTAAAAGAAATTGCAAGAAGCAGAGATTTATACAACAAAAAGCTTATGCCCTCTATTCTGGAGATCTCCACTTTGTCTCCAGCACTTTAAATATTCATCGATACCACAGCTGACATTGTTCATTTGTGTGTCTTCAGAGAGCGGCCTTGCGTTCTTCACTTGAAAACAATAGACCCGATGACCCGTCATGCATAGGGAATTATGCTTTTAGACTCCAGACTCAAATGATTCGGCTGTTTAGCAGTATGGAGCAGCGTTATCTGTAGCTGGGGAAACAAAAGGGCATCATGAATTCTTCATTGTCGGTGGATTCTAAAGAACTGTCTAAAGTTAGAATGAGCTCGAAAGAGTTCTCCTCGTTTAAAATGGTAATACCACAAATCACAAGACGCTAATGCTTGTGAACTTCAGAGGGTGAAACTGTAAAACTCTTCAAAAAAAAAAATCGATCCCTGTGGAGAATAAACACAAATGTGCCTCTTTCTTAAATTACCTCGTGTTTTGTGTGTGATGTTCGTTGGATTGAGTTAACATCACTACGATACAAAGTCGGAGATAACGTCCGTAATTAATTTTCATATCTACACCTCTCAGCACAGTCGAGCTTAAGTAGACTCTTTAGATCCGTTCTTTTCTTTCTCACAACTGTTGATGAGCTCCATTCTCCTTAAAGATAACGCAGAGATTGTAGCAATTACAAGTCATTTTTGATGTTTTCTCACATGAATACTCCCCCCCCACCCCCACCCCCCCCAAAAAAAGTAGTTTTCAAGCTTTTTTTGTATATTTTTTTTGCCATTTATCCTTACAGATTGCAAGATATGCGCTGGTGGGGGGTTTGTTGTTTGGGTCAGGAGAATTTCAAATCGCTCGCAACATTCTGTTGATGAGGCGTGTTCTCTCACCTTTGGGCCACACTGAATGTGAAACGTATGCTTAAGCCACAGCTTGACTCATATAATAACCCACCCACCCCCCAAAAAAAGGAGAAAAAAAAAACGTTGTGCCCTCAGGGAAAAATTGCAACCCATTGATCTTTTGAACTCTTGATGGGGGTTTGGCTGTAATATTTATCAAAGAGACTCACTCTAAACTATTTTGACACGATCGTGTTCACTTCAAGGCCGCGTGCAACACACAGTTAAAGAGAGGACGTGGACAAATCAAAACTGAAACGGAAAATTTGAAGGAACTGAAGCTTGCGGAGAAAAAAAAAGACAAACTCCACCGAATTGGTTTTGTTTTCATTCTCATTACGGTAAAAGACTTTGGGGTTTGAATGGACGATGGGCCTGTTTCTCTTAATGAGTGAGTCGAGTCCAGTTCGAGGCTGTACAGTGTAGAAAAACAAGCATGATAAATATTAATGAGAAATACCCTTTTAAGATCAAATAGATTGCTATGGAAGAGGAAAAAAAGGCAGAATGGTGGCCTTGGGAAGCTGTCCTTCATGTGGAAAGTCCAAGATCAAGCCCAAGAGAAATTAAGCATCTCTCCTGCGGAAGTGCCTGTGAGCAAGGCACTGAACCACTGACCTTTGACCTCCCTGTGAAGCGGGGGGACTGAAAGACGGCAACATATTTTCTCCTGTGGGAGCAGCTCCGACGATCACAAAATTATTAATGAAAAATAGCCTTTTAAGATCAAATAGCATGGCATGATGAATGGTGCTGTCAGTGGCGTGCCGTTTGGTTTCAGATCTCTTTTGTGTTTCATAGTTTGCATTCAGAGCGTCTGAGCAAGACCAGAGATGTATTTCTCAGAGAGGACGCCGCATCCTCTGTTCTCAGACACCAGACCAACATTTTCATGCCTTTGTTGTTCATCGGCCGGGAGAGATTGATACGGTTTCAACTGTGCCTAAAATTCATTTATGCTCACAAGAAAAAGCGTTTGCTCAGCGTGGCCAAAGTACATGTGCCCCATTATGAGATTGGAAGAGTATATGCGATCCTCAGCACATTTTCTGGAAATGACCATTCAGAATGAGTAATGAAGGCTACGCCAACATTATATTACACCTAACTCATATACATGAGCCCAGAGGGCAAATCAGTGGGGTTTAATTCTCTGGTTTATGTTGGAAATGGATGCCATTAAACAAACATTTTCTTTCAGGTATTCCATTGACTGGAAGAGTGACTTGGACAGCTACTTTGACATTGATCCGGTAGAGGGGACCATTTCCACGAACGAGCTCCTCGACAGAGAGAGCATCGCCCAGCACAATATCTCCATCGTGGCAACCAAACTTAGTAAGTATGACAACGAGATCGATCATGATTCATGCAGGCGCCGTTGTCCTTCCCTCGCCATAATCTGTGTGAAGGATTTAACACGCTTTTACTCAAGTCAATACTCAATCCCATTTTGCTGGAAAGGTTTATAGGTGACTATAAACCATGATGGCTCTCCCGGCAGGATGTATCTCCAGGACATTGTCTCCTCCAGCGTACTCACTTTAACTCTGTTTTCATTTTTAACTGTCTTTTTTTTTTTTTTTTTTTTTTTTTTTTAGCACGTCTGATGACATTGGCATTGGAAGGGAGCTCTTCTTGCCAGAGTCAACTTTTACTTACACCGCAGTAAAAGTGTGAACCTTCTGGAGTTTTTACAGCAAGCAGATGCAGCGAGAAAAAAGGGATGAAGTAATGCGTTGCTGTGGCTTTAAGATGTGTCATCAAGCTAATTATGTTTTTATGAAGGAAGTGGAGCAAATTTCCGGATAAATAAGCAAATCCATCGTCATCAAGTCATCAAATCTGCTAAGAACCGTCAAAGTCATTATCCCAGAGGCAGGCTGGTGCTCAATCAAAATTACCCACGCTGTATATTCATTAGGACAGACTGTGAAATATGGGCTGTTAAAACTTGAGTCATTGTCGCCTTGGAAACTGATATTACTCACTTCCCCTCAAGGTCACGGCAGTGACATGCTAATTCTGTTTTCAATATGTGTGCGTGTGGTTTCTTTGTGTGGCTTTTGTGCAAAAGTGTCAAGGAACTGGAGGATGAGGAGGACTGAAAGGGTAGACGGTGGGAGGAAGGGAGTAGGAGGGAGATGGGGGTTTCACAAGCGCGGCACACGTTTGGTGTGGTGATGCAGGAATCGAGCAGCATGTTCCTGCACATCTTACCATCGCCCACTTGCCTTTCATACCTTTACCTATCAGCCTCTGATCCAGACCTCTGCCCTCTCTGGGTTCCCCGATGCTCCTTTTGGAGACTATTTTTCACCAGGAGAGAGAGAGAAGAGACAAAAATCCGGCTCCAGAACACAAAGTCTAAAATAAATGATGGGGACCGTTGTGCTGGTGCAGAAGGGAAAGAGATAAACCTAGCACCCCGGAGTTTGTGTCCCCACTCGTGAGTTCAAATGTGTTTGTGACCTTGAGTGAGATTTGGCAGAACTTTGTGTTCTGGGTATTGGATAGCTGTTATGGCTCCTCAGCGATGCATTCCATTATCATCAGCAGGATGTTGTCTGTCTCTTATTCGGGTTTTAAACCATGAAGAACAGCGATAAATTCTGAAGCAAGATACCTTCAATGCCCATAGAAATAATGTATTGTATGAGGTCATGCACAGAAAAAAAGTGCTCTGACTCTCTCGAGCAGCCTCACAGCAGTTTTCAATAAACACTAAATTATTGCAGACCTTCCTATTTGACCTGGTTCTGCTTCTACTGTGTGTCCTTCGTGCTAATAACACTTCTTGCATTTGTCCACCCACACCTTTTATTCCCTGTTACAATAACTCTGAGCAAAATATCCAATATTTTGAGTTGTTGAATGACATCCCTTTTAAATAAAAGGCACTTTTTTTTTTCTTACGCTGCAACGATTAGCACAGCACCTGAGTTGGAGACTTTTCACGTCACAAAGCCTGGGAGATTTGTCCGGTCATTGCCAGACACCGCAGTCATGCAGCAAAATGAGAGCAGTGTCTGCCGCTCTCCTGAGACACAGTACACAGCAGAAGGCGTGCTAAATAAGAGCCGGGGCTAGATTAACGGTTTGCTTTTTGGCATTTAAGCCCAGTGGCAATTTTTAAGGAGTCAAAGAGAGGGGAAGAGCTATTAAATGCAATAATAACCTTGGCAGGAAGCGGTGAGGAGGCACACTTTCTGTCCGTTTTACAGCAATAAAGCGTACGACCATCATGCAGTTTTGAGTTTGCTTACTTTAATTCTGTCCACAGTTTCACTTTCTACATAACCATCCACAGGGAATGTTTCTGTCTCTGTTTTGTAGCCCATTTTTCTTTTATAGATTTGTGGTTGATTGCTTGCAAAGATGGAGTTTTTCGTTTATTTATTTTTTTTATTAAAATGAGCGTAATTAAAAAAAAAAAGTAATATCCAGTAGAAAAGCAGTATAAAGCAGGCAACTTTATGGCTGACTGCCCAAGCATTCTGTAGCAATACAGGATTCTGCTTCAGTAAAATAAATAGAGCATTTTGTTACAGGGTTGAAACGCTGACACTAGACAGATTTCAATATAACCACTGTACCATTGCTCCATCTAGTGGGCTGTAAGATATATCACTGATGACACGCTGAGAGTCAGTCAACAGTTATGGTGATGAGTTTTTGGGGGGAGATGAGAAGGGAAATGATGCACTTTCGTTACCAGGAGAAGTTTTTAAAGCAGATTTTCATCGATGCAGACGATTCGAAGTTCTTCAAACTTTTAGAGGCCAAAGAACTGCCCCCCCCCCCTCGATGACCGAAAAGATCAGTATTTTTGCTGGGTGAGCATCAATGTTAGTAGTTCATTCAGTGCACGGCAGCAAATCCCACTCTTGGTGTCATTTTTACCTCAGTTGGAAGATTGCTTTTTCCATCAAGGTCAGAGACGGGTTACTAACTGAGCTGTGGCTACGTCTCCAATCCCCTTGAGACCACTCTACAGATCACCCCCCACCCCCCTTCCTTGCATCCTTCTAAACCACCCACCTACACACAAACCTACGCGCCTACGCGCCCCTGCACAGGCACTCACACAAACAAGCGCACACTAAGCCCCCCTGCTGCAGAGCAAAGCCTATTCCCGGATCAAATCCATAAAGTTTACCTTACTTGGGCTTTCACACAAAAAGAACATTTCCCCGTGGTGCCCCTGCAGCAGGGAAACATTGTAACAAACAACCCTGGATTCAACTTAGTCCCTCTCAAGGGGGCTTTCACACTATAATTAATATGAGCCGCACATCTTATAGCTAAAACCCATAACAGAATCTGAGCCTGCAATGGAAATATTCTCTCCGTAGAGCCGTATTCCGCGAGGCAAGGCGTGCTTTATTTGTAGGCAGCGCATGGGATGCTTTTAACTGTGTGTTTTTATTTAATTCTCCTTTTCATCATCAATCAAAGGCGTCATAAAATAGCGGCGTCCGGGCGTTATTTATGCACCAGCATGTTCCAGACACACGAATGGTTTCCCCCGCAGAGGTGTTTAACCAGCAGGCGAGCAGCTAGGCGGTTTAGCATCTGCTCAAGGACACACTGACTGGACACTTGGGCATGACAGCCTCTTTAACCACTTGGCCATCCTACAGCAACAGTGATAAACCTTTATGCTTCTGCCCCAAATATGATGGTAGTACTGCAGGTGTCCACATGATGTCAGTGCTGTGAAATAAAAAAAATAAAAAATAAAAACCCCTCAGTGTATTTTATCCAGTCCTGTGCTCACGTCTGCTTTATTCAAACACTTGTGTTTTCCTCTCCAGACAGTCCAGTTCTGACCAGCCGGGTGGCCGTCACCGTCCACGTGTTGGACATCAACGAGTTTCCCCCTGAGCTCGCCAGCCCTTATGAGACCTTTGTGTGCGAAAATGCCAAACTGGGGCAGGTACGTCCACATTTTCCTCCCTCCCCTGCCTCATTATGTGGACACGTGATGAGCTCCTGGCACTGAACGCAGCAAACATTGTGTTGTTAAGAAGTGTTGATCTTTCAGTGAGTCGACAGCTGTTGATTAGGGTGTTGCTTTTCCTGCTAATGGCTTTAAGGTGGTTGCTGAAAACCATCTCGAGGTGATAAAACTGAATATGAAATGAGAGAGTTGTCGTCTATACTTGAGTCAGAAAGACACAGTGATTTTACGGCGCATGGATGATGCAATTAAGTGGCACTGTTAGCCTTTTTGAGCTGCATATCACTGCAGTAAATACACTCGTTTAACTCTCACATTGATACCAGACAGAAGGTCGATTTCCAGTATTTTATTCAAGGTCACTTGGATAAAACCTTTTTTATTTCAAGGGAGTTTGCAGAGAACCCCTTCAGCACAGTGTTTGAATCTAAATCTCAAAACTGATTGTGTCATAGAGTTCGATTCAGCTGGAGAGGCAATCATAAAGCGCAGCAGTGCTTTGCATATCAGCAACCTAGAGTACATTTCAGATGATGTATTTGAGATGCAGCAGAGAATTTGCCTGTGCGCATTGTAAACCACCTGTGCCTGTAAATTAGCCCATTAACCAGCATCTATATGCGGTTAGCGTTCGGAGAGGAACAGCTTCTTTGGCAGTCTATCAAATTGCTGTAGACTCCTCATCACGCTGAGGATGTTTTCCCGGTCCTCAGGCCTGCTGCAATCAAAATAACGGCTGTGCCCTGCATTTGAAGGCATCACTGTCTTGCTAACATGAAGTTTGCCAGTGATTTTTCCAATGTTTTCAGCCTGCAAGATTGAGTCAAACAACGTTCGACAAACCTTTTCTTTCAATCAGCTGCTGACTACAAGGGCACCCAACATGAATGCACAATGATCTCCCAATATTTAGATTATTTCACTCGAGAGATCTCGGTTTTCTTTCTGTCTGTGCTCTTCTCTTCTTGTTGAAAGAGTGAAAGGCTCGGTTTGATTTTGTGTACGTGCAGTAAGTCCACTGTGTGGTATTTAAGAATTTTTGAATCAAAAAATTCAATAACTGTTGTGTATTCTTTCAGTTTACAAGGGCACTGTCAATCAAATCTGCCCAAACTGCATCCACTCAGCCCTGATGAAACAGTAGCTGGGTTACACGCGTGATAAATAATAAATGCAGATGCTTTCCAAACTTTTACTGCCTGCGTTGGCTACAGTTTTTCAGTCATAAATATTTTAAGGCTACAGAGAAGTACTTTGTATTTGAGACCACGTTTTCAGGGGCATTAAGGATCAACAGATCTTTACACTCACTTGCACAGCTTCTGTCCTGGAACCCATGCAGTTCACTACCATACTTTGACAAATTAATACTAGATACTCTGATTCAGTACTATTTGTATCAGTGACTTAAAAGGAATATTCAAACACGGTATTTTGGCAAAAGTATGACTTTTGGGTACTTTTTACAACACTGGATTGATATTCAGATCAGCTGCGAACATTATGGCGTTCCCTCTTCTCCTCTGTTCTCCTCTCCCCTCCTCTTTACTCCCTGACTTTTATTTCCTGCATTTAATCTTCTCTTCTCCCACCTATTCTCCTCCCCACCTGCGTTGCCCTCCAGTGCAGTATATACACTCTCCTCCACTGTTTCCACAGCGTGACTCCACCCAGGTGCTGTGCACAGCTGGTGGATGATAAAGAATTGCAGATCCTCTCTTGTAAAAATCCATCACACGTCTCTCTTGATGATTATCTGCGCTCACGCAGCTGAAAAACATACAAACCACTCGTTTTGGAGTGCTTCACACTGTGGCACCACCTCCCGTGTAAAATAATCAGTAAGCAGAACTTAGCCAAGTGAGAGAAGACACTGGCTATTTTCATGTAAATGTGTGGCCTCAGACCTTAAGCCTATATTTGCAAATAAAACTGGTCAGGGCAGTGGCAAGGTGATGGACTAGTAGTTTCCTTATTTTAATATTAACTGGTCTCAGAGACCTGATCAGTCAGCTGGTGGAGTGTGAAATGAGAAAAAGCGACCACAAAGGAATCATAAAACAAGCTTATTTACTACTGCAGAGTTTGACTTATTAGATATACTTAAGACAGCCAGTGCTGTAATATGTCTCGCTCTCTTCACTGTGTTTCATTTTGCTATTTTATGACGCCACATTGAAATGCTATCCTCTTACTCAGTTTGTTATGCCGGAATAATTACATTTACATTTACAGCATTTAGCCGACACTCTTATCTGGCTTGACTTACAATGCAGCTGAGTGCAAAAGCAGAATACACTTAAAGCCATTTAACATATACAATAGGACGCAGTAATAAGCAGTTACAGCAGCTCACACGGCTTCACTTATGATAGAGAGGGCCGGGAGCCACTCAAGTCCAAGAAAAGGAGCATTTTTTACATGATAGATTAGAATGAAGGGTGTAATTAGAAAATAAAACCAACCTTTTCAAAGCTGGTGACAAATACAGATGGTTTAACACAAAAGCTGAAGACAGCCAGTTTGATATACTATATATTATATAATATTTTCACTCATTCAGTCTTGTTTATTGCTGATGAGCAGCATTTAAAGAATCATTACAGATCATGTTAAGTACATAAATCACCAAGGAATTTTAGAAATTGACAAAAAAATATCAGTTTTACAGAGATGTTCTGATGCCGCAGGAAGGGGATGTCGTCTTATCAGTCACCAACATATTTTTAATGTCAATTGTATAATAATTCAATTGTTTTTTATCAGAGATGATACGGATGGCTGATAAATCACCTGGTCAGTCGACAGACAGTTAGTTATTGATATAGCTCTGATACTTGGTCATGTGAGTAAGCGGAGCAATTTGTGAGATACCACCAGAAGTTTAGTTGAAACAGTGGTGGACTGGGTGAGAACAGTAAAAAGGGTGCCAGCTGTATGCAGTGCGGCACCTGTGTGCAGAAATTCATGATGTATTTATAGTGAAGAGAGGGCACTTCACCATGTTTTGTCTACTGAAAGGTTATTTTCTAATGTTTTATCTACCATAGAGGGTATTCAAGAGGGCACTTTGCAGCCTTTATTTTGAACACGGGGATGCCGAGGGAGTGATTGCCCCACCTGCACCTCCCCGAGCCCAGCAGTGGTTGAAAACATCAATATTAAAACAGCGTTATCAAAAGCATGTGAGGAAACAACAGTGTTGACATTATGTTAAAGACATCTCTGCATCAGCTGTTAATGTAGTACACGAACAAAATAAACTCACAAAATGTTACAAAAGGGTATACCATAACTTTTATGTTCCCTATAAAACAGCAAAATGCAACCGTACACCTTGTGAATTCAAGCAAAGAGCTTTCCCCTGTATATTTTGAGGTGTAACTGCCCTTTTAAGGACACTCATAATAAGCCAGGAAATGCAAGAAGAGCCAGACATGCATCAGAGGGCCATGGTTAGAATCAAACCAGGGTCACTGCAGCTTCATTTAATGCGACTTTACTGTCTTTCCACCAGGACACCCTGGAACAACATAAATCACTCTGGGCTGTGTTCAGGTTTGATGGACATAAGTAATTATTTCTGACAATACTGGGAAGAAAAGATTGATTGATTGCATGCAAGTGAAACTGATTGTTGGTTGCAGCTTTAGATTTATTCATCACTGAGCTAATTTGGTTGCCGGGAATCAATAGTGTGAAGTGTACAGCTGCTGTGGGGAGCACAACAGAGCTCTCATCACACCTGGTGTCAGGTTTACTCCCCTGGAGGGAATCTTATTCAAATAGTGAGTTTGGGGAGGGGGGAGCAACACATTTGAGCTGATGTAACAGGGCAGAAGGGCTGATTAGTGGTTTCTCCGTGTGGGCGATCCAGGGCCGAGGCTTCAGGTCTGCTTCAGGTCAAGCCCTGTGGGTGGGGGAGAGCAGAGCAGGTAGCGCAGCAGGGCCGGCAGGATGGCCGCTTACAGACAAAGCCCGGAGACGTTCAGGGAAATAGAAGAATAAAGTCGTCAGCAGTCTGGTACAGAGGTGGCTGAGTCAGCAGTCTGTGTCTAGCAGAGTGGAAATGCAGAGAAGTTAGTGGCTGCCTGGCTTGGCTGTTGTTCAGTAAACACATTTTCATATATTCACATAAGTCACCGAAGTGGAGCAGGAAGTGTTGGATTGTTCAAAATGGTGCCTGTTTCTTGTTTCATTGTAGGGTTTTTATTCTGTAATGTGAATACAATATCCTGTAAAATCCCTGTTTTCGCTTTCTGAACATTAAACAGTTACAAATGCACTTAATCCATCACAAGATATGAGGTGAGCTAGAAATGTCAGTTATCAATCAGGTGTTCAGCGACTGTATCCAAAACTTCTAGTGAGAACAAATCACTGCTTCCTTTAAAGACTGACAGGTCTGACACTTCTGCTCAACACTGAATAATTTCACATTTTCTGCCAGAACAATCTGACCTGTAGGAGTTTAATTTTCCATTAAAGATGAAACACAGCTACTCAAAACAAAACACTGAATCAGGGGAAATCCACAGTTGTCTATCAGCATGCTTATGAAAGAGTCACTAGTCTGAAAACAATGTACAGAATTTAATTCATAAACACACAGGGACACAGCTAAAACTTGAAATAAGTAAATGTCAGTCGAAACCTAATAATACACTGAGATTTCTGTCAGATTTTTATGTTTTGTTTCCTTTTTTTTACCAGGTGATTCAAACCTTTAGTGCAAGAGACCAGGATCTACCGACTTCTGGACAACAGTTCTCCTTCAAATCACCAAAGGAAGACATGAAAAACAAGAACTTCACCATCCGGGACTTTGGAAGTAAGTGTTCTTGTCTTCTGACAACACCGTCTGTTCTGTGACATGATAAATCAGTACAAGTGAGACACAGCAGAATTATTTCTGACTATACAGCCTGAGGAGGTATCGCCTGCCATCGCTGTTTACGCAGCTTCGTCTTCTAAACTATGGGAACTTGCAGCGTTCACTCTTGGCGTTTACACCTGACAAATGATTACAGCTGAGCAATATGAATGATGATGAAACGGTGCCTTCGATCAATTAAACTTCCCCAGAAAGAAAGCAGATGGTGAATTGATTGCTTTTAAAGGAAGAAAAAGAAGTCATTTGTGTGATTACACAAACAGTTTTAAAAGATTGGTAAATGATTCGGAAAGTGGCCTTGATAGTGATCAGAACATCGTACGTATATTATAATAATGATAACAGCTGCGTTTGGTGGCAAACAATCCAACAAACAGAACCTTTATTAATTACATCTCAGAGTCAGAAATACTTTATTGATCCCGGAGGAAGAAGTGGGGTTACATTACAGCTGTTCCTTCCAGAATGGATGTGCCACAAATAGAGAAATTATAAGAAAAATATGAAATAGAGAATAAGAGATGAGAGAAGTATTGTACAAAACTCCCCCCCAAAAAAGTAAAGTAAATGTAAAAATTGAGTAAATGTAGATATTGTGTAGACACTCACCCATACAGAAAGTACCTGAGCAGGAGCCTTAAAGTATCGATAGTTAATATACTTAATTATGAAAAACACAAGTAAAAGTATATTATACGTATTTACCTCCAAAATGTAGCAGAGTATCTCACAATTGTGTTCCATTAAGTGCTTGGGAAAATATGTAGTTCATCACCTAAAAAAACTGTGTAAAACATAAAACTATAGAGTAGTAGTAGTAGTAAATATGTGAATTAACTACTACACATGATCATTATTTAAAGAAATATAAATATTTGAATTTGTGTGTCTCATGCTACACTGGAACAGCAATGTAGAGAATATTTAATGGGATTAAAATTGCAATATTTACATCAAAGACACAGTTTACCAAAGTAACTACCCAGTTAGATAATTATTAAGCTCTAAATCACACAGAATCTGACTGTTATGTAAAGCTTAATAATAATAATAATAATGATAATAATAATAATAATAATAATAATAATAATAATAATAATAATAATGAATCACAATAGCTACCCTCCAGTCTCTAGCTGGTACGTTTGGGATTAGGACAGCCACCTTCTCTTATAATTCAGTTTAAGAGTGTCATGTGTCTTGCTGCCAAAAATAACTTAAGCACATGCAGCGAGACGTTGTCTTATGATAAGGGGGTATATGACACTCTGCAGCGTGCACTGGCCGAGTCCTTTGAAGTCTAACCAGAAAGACGGGTAATGAAAAGTGGGACGTGGCAGGATGAGGCCAGGGAAACGAATGCATTCACCATCCTTGACAAGCCCAGGTCTGAACCTCTGATCCAGTTTTACCTTTTGGACACAGCGTCTTGCAGTTCCCTGGCTGCCAGAGGCCCTGCGAGCGAGCTCTCCAGACACAGAGTGAGATCTGATCGGCAGGGACACAAAAATACAAGCACCACGGGCACCTCGGATGGCTTCAGCAAGAGATGGAGAGGGGGCACAAACAGAATCACGGTTGTGCACAACATGCAAGGTGTGCTAAAATGCCTGACCTCCTGTCAGGAAAAAGTGCCGGGCTCTGTCAGCAGAACAAACCCGGCTTGACAGGGGTCAGACAGTCTGGCTGTAGCAGACAGAACCAGGCAGGTCCAACCTGACACGTTCCCGCTCCCTCGTATACATTGTCGACCTCTATTCCACTCGCCGTCCTCACACCTCCGGCTGTCTCCCCAAGTTGTTCCCTTTGTGTGCTTTTATTTTTTTTCTCACGCATTATCTCTCGTTGCTAATCTGCTGTTTCTCCAGAGTGATGCCGCCTGCACAAAGAGATAACAAAATAACAACAGATCCCAACAGTTCTCACAGGACAGGTAGACGGGAAACACTTTGCAGTGTTTCAGGGAATGATGTAGCGGGTGTGGTTAGGCTCTATCAGCCTCCAAAGTAAGCGGTGTAAAATGGCGAGGGCTTTGATAAGACCAAGTCTTTGATACATTGTAGCTTCTCATCACATTCAGAGAGGATTTGATATCAAACGTAAAGAGTTATCAGACATTTAAAAGTTTTATCTGTCTTCTCATGCCTCCATACCTCAAGACCTCCAGACTTGTAATGTAGCTCCAAGGATCGTCTGATTGATGCTTGGTGGAATATTTTCTTCTGCTTTGGTCCGAACACTGTCTCACCTGCATAGATCAAGGAATAAGCACCGTCTCCACTACTTCAGGCCTTTTCTGTTCATGTTTGGAAGATTCTTTTAATCTACGAGCACACACTCTCAGAAAAAGTTGATGCCTGTTTTGAAGATTTCTTCTCGGCCGATTGCAAAACTTCTCCTTTTTTTCCCCCCTTCTTCCAGACAACACAGCCGGAATTGTGACAAAGCGGGGTGGCTTCAGACGACGCTTGCAGGAGATTTACTTCCTTCCTGTGGTGATTGAAGATAATGGCTACCCACCCAAAAGCAGCACAGGCACCCTGACCATCCGTGTATGTGGCTGTGAATCAGATGGTTCCCTGCTAACTTGCAGTGCAGAGGCCATCTTTCTCCCCGTGGGTCTCAGCACAGGAGCCCTAATCGCCATCCTTCTATGTATCATCATCCTGTTAGGTGAGACCTGTTGTCTTCTGGCTTGTAAACAGTCTTCATTTTAGCACCGAGTCATTGATAACCATAAAGGAAAACAGAAGGCGGGGGGGGATTTGTTGTATGTGCAGCCATATTTCTACAGCCCTAATCTTAAAAAAAAACCTCAGCACAAGGAGTGAGGCAGCTCCCTGAAAGGAAAGAAAGTGTTTTTTAAGACTTCAAATGTATCTTTTGGTGGTGTTGGTGGACAATATGACACTTGTTTTAACCACTGTAAGTAATTTGGTCTTTTCCTCTCAAGGGTAACTTGGGTATTTTTCAACCTGGACCCTATTTTCCCATGCCTTTTGTGTCTAAGTGACTAATGGGGACAACAATTTTTGAAATTGGTCCAGTATTGAGCGAGACGGCTGCAGCCGGCAGCCACAAAAGAGGCTGCAATGTAATCTCTCTCCATTCTCTCCAATCTCTCCAATTTCGCACCTTCAAAGTTCCCAAAGTGCTTGTTTTGCAACTGACAGGCTCAAATTGTTATTCTAAGTGTCCGACAACATTATGGAAAGGATTCCTACAGAGAAAGATCTTTTTGTTAAAGCATAAAAAACAATCCTTTTTTTTGTTTTCACCAGAAACGGTCGCTATCGCTCTCGCCAAAGCCACCAGAACAGCATTTTTTTACGAACGTGAAACACGCTTTCCTCAAACCCAACAGAACCAAAAAATAACAAAAAAAAAAATCTCAGCAAAAAGCTTTGAGGTTCATCTTTCCATTGTTTCAACAGTCACCATCTCCTGTTCGACTGGTGTTAACCCTTTTATTCATCACGTTAAATTTGGGAAATATTGGGAGAGGAGCGAGAGGGAGTGTCGACATCAGAGAAGCAGAGTGTGGAAACGGCGTGTAGAGCCAGAATATTTTCACATCTAACATCAGCGGTTTCTGTCAGCACTGGCCCAATTAAAAAAAAAAAAAAACTTGTTGTCCCCGTTAGTCACTTAGACACAAAAAACATGTAAAAAATATCTCCCAGGCTGAAAACTACTGAATAAAACTCGATACCTAAATCCAAACCTTGCTTAGTCCAAACCAGCAAATCTGCAGTGTCTCATCTAGATTTAAATCCACAGGTCAGTTGTAGTTTTACCTTTTAAAATCTTCCCCGGTGAAGTTTTAAAAAATGATTAGCTTCAGATGTCAAAGTTAGAGATTATTTTAAGACTCTAAGCTTTGCACCTAGAATACAAATGTGCCCCTAAACCTCCAGATCTGTTTAAATTATTTGCAGTTTTCAACATCACCTGGCTCCAAACATGCTGAGCTGACCCTCAGACTCAGTCTGGCCTCACTCCAGGAGTGTCCGCAGTTAATTATAGAACCCCATATGAATTTGGTCATTCAATGAGACGTTCAAGATTGCGGGGAGGGAAGCTTAGCTCTATAAACTAAATCCAATCTCGCTGCCCTGTGGCTGCTTCCCAGGCTACAGCTTTTACATTTCACACAAGGTCATGGTTGTAAAACTCCTCCTTAATTCTCTGCTATTAATCCCCAAACTCATCTACATAGCGGGGAGGAAGTAAATGTAGGTTTATGGCATCATTTTCTGAATTATGAATATGGGATGACGGGTCGTTAAAGAAGTTCCTATTTTACAGTGGAAGTCGAGGGCACCCGTGACCTCTGAATTGAGCTGTATTTACATTTTGCCATATCTCTCTAATACCCTGTCAAACAAGGAATCCGCTGTCAAATTCCTGCTGTGACTCATCATAAATCCCTTTTTATTACCTTCATGAATGTATTCATGTGGAATATCAGCTCGAGTTTCATTGTTTCATACGGGAGGGAAAAGTGGTTTCTCGTGGTGCGCTGCAGAGCTATGTCTCTGTGTTCACTTCATCTGAGAAGAATGGCTTCAAAGCTCCAAGTCCACTAGCCCCCAAGGCTGAGGCTGACGCCAAGCTGTCATGCTGTCCCTGAGAAGGAAAGTGGCAGAGAGAATCAGAACTCACACTGAGAGCATTTCCATAGAGCCACTTAGCTCCTGTGCAGGATTTCTTAGGATGACCCAGTTGTCCTGTGAAGAGAAATGACGAGGTAAATCTAACAGGCCAGCACAGCAGACTTTCATCTGCATTGCTGTTTGCCTCTCAAACTGATGTGGATTGTCTGCGCACACAGTGACAGGCTGTGTTCAACCAGTGTGTCCTATAATGACCGACTGTTGTTGAAGTCTGCGCCGGCGCCACTGGGGGGAGCTGGCACACTACAGCACAGGCAGATAGAAATCACTCGGGAGTGAAGGGAGGCAGAGAAGGAAGTGAGATATAACGAGGATGAAAGGAAGAGACCTACTTAAGGCTTCCTTTTCACTCTGAATGTATTTATTGGACTCTTTTACATGAATGATTTCAGTTTTATTCTGCCCATCACTCTTCTTCCTATATGCAACTGTATATTGAAAGACCCAGGAGGTAAAAAAAAAAAAAAAAAACATATTTTACTGCATTTTTCACTGAGCAGACAGAGAGAGGGGACAGAGAAGGAGACAGATTGCACTGACAGGAGAAAGAGAGGGAAGGAAATTTATTGTAGCATGTTGAAAGTCACACTGCAGCGCCAAAGTGTCTGAACGTGCAGAACCTCTTAAGGGTTGCGTGCTACAACAGTAAACCTCTACTCTGGGTGTATTCTCCACGGCACAGTTTCACCCAACAGTGTTTGCTGTCAGCATCCATTATTCGCTTTTAGCCACAAAGGCAATTGTCATTAAAGGTATCGATTCAGAGGTCACAGTACAACTACAGCATTTGGGTTGAAACTGGGACACATTTGAATGAAAACTGTTTGAAATGTGTGTGTTGCTCATACCATTAGATTTATTTCATTTGCTTTGTCTCAGTGTGAAGCAAGTTTTTACCTGCGCTGTTTAAATGAATTGCGAAAAATTGCAAAACTCTGCCAGTGAAAGAAGTGACAATTGTCTTTTTCTCTCAGTGAAACTGGACTTGCTGAAAAAAGGTTACGTTTAAACCAAATGTGTAGATGACTGAAATGTAGAGCTATAATGTTTAATGCTAGCAATAACGATGCTAACAAATTAAGAATGTTATGTTCGTGTACATGTTAGTCTACTGTGTGAGGATGCTAACGATTGATTTGCTTGAGAAGCAAATTATCTCAATAATTGCAGTGCAAAAAGTCGAAGACAGAATCATGTATCAATCATGGCACACTGGTTAGAGGTACATGACTTCCAGTTCAAAGGTTGTGGGTTGAAATCCCTTCCAGGAGCTACGCTGATCGAATTATAGCATATTTTTTCTGAGATCATGTAAAAAATCAAGAAAGATATTGAGTGTGTTTACTTTTAACTGTGCTGTATAGCAAGCAATTTGGTCTAAAAAGCAACATGTTTCTACTTATTTGGAAACAAAGGAACATTAGTCAAAACCCGTCTTCATGGCAATACGTCCAACTGCTTCTGGACACACATGTTTAGTTCATGCAGGTGACATAAGAAAAGGATTAATCCTCTAGGAAACGTGAACATATGACAGGAAATATGTTTAAGGCTCAGTAATGTTGACGTATCATCAGCGGTCTAACACGCACTGCTCTGGGTTTGTTCCCCCAGTGATCGTCGTCCTCTACGTGGGCTTGAGACGGCAGAAGAAGAAGGAAACCCTCATGTCATCCAAAGAGGACATCCGGGATAATGTCATCCACTACGACGATGAAGGAGGCGGGGAGGAGGACACGCATGCGTTTGACATGGGGACGCTCCGCAATCCCAAGGTTGTGAAAGAGAACCTCTACCGCAGGGACGTCAAACCTGAGCTGAAGAGAGGTCCGAGGCCGCCCGTCTCTCAGGACAGCGCCGACATCCGAGATTTCATCAACCAGCGCCTGAAGGAGCACGACATGGACAACTCAGCCCCACCCTACGACTCCCTCGCCACGTACGCTTACGAGGGCAACGGCTCTGTGGCCGAGTCGCTCAGCTCCATCGACTCCCTCGCCCTCGACCTTGAGGAGGACTATGATTACCTCAACGAGTGGGGGCCCCGCTTTAAGACACTGGCAGGGATATTTGGGGAGCAGTCAGAGACTCAGTCGGACTCAACCACCACGGAGAACACACATTGATGTTATTCACGGACTCATCAAGCAAATATGTAACAATGTTCTTTTCGATTGGCGACACACAATGTTTTACCATTGTTTTCTTTCCATGTTATCTGTTTTCATCTTTTTTTTTTCCAGCTCACTGTTTTTTTCTATTTTATGTGGTACTTTTTACCATGCTCAGTCCCACAATTGTAAAAAAAAAAAAAAAAAAAAAAAAAAAAGGAAAAAAAGTAAAGGAGGGAATCTATGATAACATGACTGGATGAGCAGAGCAGCCATTCAATTACCTTTCAGTTGAATGTTGTTTCTTGTCTTACATTTTGTTTCCTCTTGGGGAATACGCATACACGTGGAAATGTTGTCATTTCCTAGAACATCCTTAAAAAGTGCCTCAATATAATTGTTCTTTCACTTGCTATTTTCATGCCACATATCCAGTGTTGTTTCTTAGGTCCCCATGGGTTAAGCTATTTCAGTCAGCATATTGTGCTCTGACTGGCTGAGGCATCTACCATCCACCAAGACCAATGTCAACTCTGTGGGGACGATGAAGTGGCCCGAGTTTGGCCAAAGATGTTTTGAATGTTATTTATTGTTCTATTTATTTATTGGCTGATTGAGTTGGATTAGATTTTTTTGTGTATTTATCTATTTATCTCTCAGTCATCAATCTGTATTTTTTATTTTTGGAGACACTCGAGGAATTTTGTAATTAATGAAGGCCCACATGAAAATGTATGTTTCTGTTAGGTGGGTCATGTGAATAGACTTGTACTAGAGTTGTAAAAAAAAAAGAAAAAAAAAAAGATACATTTAGGGCTAAATACGGCAGTTCAGTCATGTAATAAACACAGTTTTCTTAAATAAACCACACTTGGACAAAACCCCTCCATGACTTACTTGTCTTACATTACTGTACTGTTTCAATAATTTATGCAAGCTCCTCCTTCAAGATGTGAAATGATTGTTATAAAAATTTCAAATCTCTGATCAGCACGTTTGCCAAACTAGCTGGAAATTAAACTGCAACAACTTGATTCCATGTGGTGACCTGCTGATGGGAAGTCAGACAGAAACTAATGATGATCGATTCTGACTGATTAGATGAGTCGAAACCAGTCGAAAGTTTCCTGAAAAAGTATAAAAAGCAATTACTAGCTACTCATTAACAGCTTGCTATTAACTGCTACTACTGTTAGAGTTTTTGGAAGAAATTTTGAATATGTTGCCTTGTTATCACCACCTACTGGCATGACATGACATTTCAGGACCTGTAAAATAAATTGACCTATATCACATATACATTTAATATAAAATCTATAAGATAAATCATCTATACTTCCTGTCTCTCCTGTATTTGGTCACACTGGTGGTGGGCTATGGATGGCGATGGTTGGTAATCAGTCTGCAGCTCATGAAATATCTCAACAAGAACGCTGACATTAAAACTTGCCACCAAAAAAGAAAACGTTGACATTGAAACACAATGAAACAGCGATAAAGAAGTGTCATTGACAATGGACTGCTAAAAAAAAAAAAAAAATCCCAAAGGTTTTCACATCAAAATGAAAAACAGAAAAGAAAGAAATACACACTGCCTGTGTTTTCAGCACCAAAACGGCTTTTTCAGATACATTTTTCAATGTTAGCGTTTCATTTTTTCAGTTCCATTTGCTTTGTATTAAATCTGGTGCAGTTGCTCATGGTGCCCCAGAGATGAACCTTAAAAGGGCCACTGTGTAGTTTTGGAGAGGAAATTCAAACTCTAATGCAAACATATTTACAATATTAATGAGGCAATAGGGTTAGGGTTAGGGTTATTCCATAACTGAATAACCAAGCTGGAGAATAAGGTCCCAACAACACTGTTTGAAGATGGCAGGGTCCGCCACATAACCACAAAGTAAAACAGTCTGACATTGCATTTTCCTTTCAGGCCAGTTTGTTTCTTCAGTTTATTCAGTCATGGAGACAGAGACAGTTTGTTTATTGTAAGCGAAACAAAATGAAGATCTTTCTCTTCTTGAAAACTGCATAGTGCACCTTTAATGATCTTGCTGATCTCCTTTTCACGTCGCACCCGCAGCATCAGTCAGTTAGATATGGGTTATAATATATACGATATCGGTAAAAAATTTTAAGCAAGCTGTTTTTTGAGCCTCATTCACAACTCTTTAATACTGACACTTATTGGATCGCAGGTCGGGTTGGCCACCGTCTCAGAGCATCAGTATTTGACAAGTTTGGAATGAGACTCAAACAACATCTTTCTAACAACGTTGACCTTTAATCCCCCCACATACAGATGGTTTTTCGCTGTCTTCACTGGATGAATGACACTCTCACAGTGAACCTTCCTCGTCAGGTCTTTTTAAACCTTATTTTTATACACCTTGTGTCCTGATCACTGAAAATCTGTAGAAATTGAGAACAATGACCATTTATTCAGACACCTAACAATCTCTTTAGTCTCTATCATCAAATGACATGTTGTTTTAACTGCAGAAGTCGTCTCATGTCCTATTTTCCACCAACAGGACAGCACAACCTTCCCAAAAGAGACAAATAACTTTACAGCTGATCAGATTTCCACGAACAACTCAACAAATCAATGCTTTCAATGAGAGTGTTTCCGAATTCGGCTAAACATCGCACATGCTGAGCAAAGGCAATCTCGATCTAAGAATTACAAATCACACTGAGGCTTCGGTATGGTATCGAAATGGCCCTATTTCTCCGGTCATTGAATAGAGTGGCTCAGACCTTTCTTGCCATGGTCTGCTGACGACATAATGGAACGTCTGGATAGAAGCCAAAGCAGCCTGCGACATACAAAGCAGAGCCTCCGCCAGTGGATGTGAAGCGATTCCCTTCTCTGTCTCTCTTGATCACCTCCAACAGGTACACCTCAAGGCTGAGCTTCAGCAAATGTGCGGCGATGTGTTTGAACGGACATTAGGCAATCTATGACCCTTACAGGAAGCTGGAATTGCAACAACAGTGACACGAGTTAACTTCTACACCCTTGTCATCCCGTTGAGTTATCGTGGCCTGTAATTGACAGCTGCGTAGCCACGTCTCTAAAAAAGAGATGAGCGAATGAGCTAGTAAAGTCAAAAGAATAATGTTGGACAGAGGAGATGTATCGCTCTGAAACGAGCCGTGTTACAGCTTTGAAGTGCTGCTCTTCAGTTTCTCTTATGAGGATGAAAAGGCGGAAGCAGCGCGACGTTGTTGTGCCATGAAACCTCTCGTAGGGAAGGTCTTGGGTTCGACGGTTTCTGACCCACAGAGACGGCAGGTCAGAGGACACTTCAATCAATTCTGTAGTTTCTTCCTGAGGATCATAAAATATTTATTTGAGGCGGGTGTTGTTTCGTTTTTGCGAGGAGCTTCTTTCAAAGCCTCTTGCACCACTGGCAATTACTTTAAACATACGCGACCTAATCACCAGAATGAACCAGAGATATGGTAAATGCTTAAGTTTCTTTATGTTGCAATATTCTGTTTGTTTGGGTTCAATTTTAAAATTGTATCCAAACACAATTCTGTGCTTATGCGCAAGCAAGGTTTAGGCACAAAAAAACACTTGATTAGGAAAATAGTGCTTAAAGAAAAGCCTCACAGACTTGCCAGCATGGCTGTAGACTCTAGAACTATACAGCACACTGGGCTCTGGACTTGTGGACATCAATTAATATTTATACTTATCGATTAAATGAATCACTGACTATAAATAATTGTTAGCTGCGGCCCTATGTGACTGGTCGGTTTCATGAAAAGCAATCTTCGGGTTGAGACAGGAGGGAACTGTGATCACGAAACACTACACTCCCACTGCCCCTGAGTGGCTTTTCCCAAAACACACCGTATCCATGCCACTTATGACTCACAGTCTAGTGGCACTAGGCAGCGTAGACAGACCAAACAGAGACATCAGCACGACCAGGGAGGAGTGGTGGGTGGGTGTGGGAACGGGGGGCTCATCGTATGCATAAACATGAGAGAACTTTGCAACAGCTCAGGGGAGAGCAACCATTACCACAAGCCAAAGAACAAAAAAAAAAGCGATGGCATTGATACGGTTTATGTTGGACGGGGTTCAACCCTCTGTCCCCCCAGTCAACAGCACTGTCCAGGCTCATTGTTCACTCTCCTCTGCAGCCTTTTTTACTACGGCGCCCCAGCACGAGTGGAGTGACTCTGAAATCCAAAACATCCTTCGCCTTGCAAGTCATTTATCGATAATTTCATCACAGTAACAAGCTCTGTTTGCCACGGGAAAGATGCGGGGAGGCATTTGACTTTTCAGCACGAGGGAACATCACAATTTGCACAGGCTTTCAAATAATGAGAACATTGTTTTGCTGTGCACCAAGGTGTTTACAGCATTCAGTTTGTGAGTCACGGGAAGTTGTGCGAGCGTAGCTGTCACGATCCAACAAAGACGAGTTGTCATAGCGCCTTTTTGAATCAACTCTCCTATTGTTGAAGGCACCAAACAATTTGCTTAGGCTGAAATAAATGAATACACAACATTGCCAAGACCGCTCTGCGTTATTACTTTTTTGCTTTGCTATGGGAACATGCCTCCATTTCTAATGAACCTCTGTGTTGCGCACTGCTGCGGTTGGGGATTACGGTGCTGATACATGTGGCTGCTTTAATTACGACCAGTCACTTTGCATTATTCTGCATCTAAGGGTATTTTCTGAGAGCGCTTAATGCATATGGAAATAAAGCTGTCACCACTGCTGCCGAGCGCTCTCTAAGCTGACGGGTTAGCTTGACACGAATGTGCTGATCTTTGTGCGCATACATTTGTGGCCACTAACCTTTGTTAACCCCCTTAATTATGCGGCATCAGCGGTGACTCACCTTGAGACGGCGGCGTGTAAGTAAACAGGCCAGTCATTATCACACTCTAAGAACATATTGCGTTTAGCATCAACCGATGGAGAAACAATTATTAATTATTTCCGTGGGCAAATTGAATGCAGCTGGCAGATTTCTGGAACACTAATTTAAATCTAATTCAATTAGACAGAAACGTCCTGGAAGGTTTTATATCTTTGACACTTCGTTGACACTGTGTCTGTGAAGTGTCGATGGTCGGCGTCTCAGCGTATTGCATTGTATTGGTATCAAACCCCAGAGGGGGGGTTAAAAGTTAAACCCTTATTTTCATTGTGATTCAAAAGTGATTGCGCACCGTCAATGACACCACAAAGCCTGAATGCACGTCCAGCTTATTTATTCAGAATCCCTTCAGAAGTCTCGGCTACCGACGCTTTCTCCGGCGTTTCACTGCAGACAGGGGTTGAAAAGAACAGGGTGAAAAAGTCAGCCGGTGCTCTGAAAAAAATAAAATAAAAAAAAAAGCATTGTGGTTTTCCTTTGAAGGTATTACATGAAAATTAAGCCTTGACGCAACTTTTTAAAACCCATCTGCAAAAAAAAAAATCGTATGCATGTTGAAAAATTCTAGATTCTTTTGTTTCTGACTTTGTCGCTGTCATACCAAACAAGTCAGAAAATAATCACTGGGTTGCATTTTTTTTTTCTTTCACAGCAGGAACTGCAGAAAAGAACAAAGCTACGCTGACACTCGAACTTCAAAACCGAGCGACTGAAAACTCGCGCTGAATGTTAAATCTTCCACGAGCCGAACTGAGTAGCTTTAGTTAGCACAGAACATTTCCTACAGTTTAGTTCCTCTCCTTATATCACTTATCGTTAAATTAGCCAGAAAAGCCAAGATATGAGATAAGTCTTTAATAATGCCATGAGAGAGGACACAGAGGAAACTCCTGGTACACAACGAAGGCAAGGCCACTTTATTTCTATCAGATCTCTTAGATACAGAGGCAAGAATAAGCGCTTTATATCAGGAGCAAGATATATTAATAGAAACATGTAGAAGTAGTAGCTGTACTCTATTCAGTCATCACACATTATACAGGCTCGAACTGTATAAAAAAAGTCGGCAGTCTGAAAATAAAGCTGAGAGTTAATTGAAATAGTAATCTCAGATCATCCATCTGAAGAAATAACTAAAAATTAACATAAGAGGAACAATCCGATGATTCTCCTAACATCAGCCCTCAGTGACTCAGCTGTTGTTTTGAAGATCCTGAATATTACTACCGCAGGCGATAAACAGGAAGAGTGGAAATGGATGCATTAAACATTGAATGTCTCACTTAGTCAGCTTTCGTCTTGAACCGCGCTCCGGTCCTAACTCATCCTCCCAACCCACTCACCGGGGTGAATGACGGCACATTTCGGCAAAACCATGGATGTGTTGAAACTTGTAAGTTTATGTTCTCGCTCACGACTCCTCAAATCCAGCAGCTTGGTCAGCAGCCATTAAGCTTCCAATTTATGACGGTCCACCTGCCCTCCAGCGTCAGTTCTGCATGCAAAGAGCTCTGCTGTCAGGTCAGCAATGATTTGTAATATGCATCTGTTTAGACTTTTGTGAAGATCAGATCACATCATGTTATATTTTGACATTTAGACTGTTGTTAAGATTGTCAGCTATGTGCAGTTTGGTTAGGATTAGGCACAAACAATGCTGTGTACTGTGAGGATTAGGAAAAGATAAGATAGATATGTTCTCTCTCAAAACTTAGGTGGCATAAATTACTTGTAAATCACGTAACTTGGCGTCAGGTAAGTGATCAGCTAGAACTTTGCTATGCTCTGGTCGGGTTAAGGCACAAAAACCCCCCCAAAACACTCAGATAGGGTTAGAAAAAGATCATGTATTAGTCACCAAGAACCAGCTAAGAAGATGTTCCAACTTCCTCTCAATACTATCTACTTTTTGTTCGACTAATAAACGAGTGTCACACTTACAAATGGTTAAACGCAGCCTTGCACTCCTCCTCCACCTCCCGATATAAAAGTCAGGTAATAAACTTAATGTGGATTAGAACATGACGAGTAGAAATATCACAATGCTATGTAGCCCCTGACACACACCACTCTTATTGAATCTGCCAACATTTAATTCCCACGACCAAGCTGTGTGACGCTTATTTATTAGTTGAAAAAAATGAAGATAATATTGACAGGAAGTTGGAACATCTTCTTAGCTGGTTTGGAAAGAAAAGAAAAGAAAAGAAAATCCACCTATGTTCTCCCCTCTGGCTCCTTCTGTCTTTTGTATTGTTCCCTTCAGGTTTTCTCATGTGCTCCTCCCCTTCGTTACCACACCTGGCCTCCTCCTCCCTCCTCCTCCCTCCTCCCTCCTCACCTGTTCCTCGTCTGTTCATCAGTGTCTGTGTGTGTGTTTCCTTCACTCCTTGTCTGGTTGTTGTAGCTGTCAGCTCCTGTCTGCCCTGCTCATGTGCCTGCTCTTGTCTCCTCCTGTCTCATGTGTTTTTGGATTCTGAGTTTTGCATTTTTCCTTTTGATTTGAACTTTGCTTTTTATTTGAAATTAAAGCTCGCCTTTTATTTCCCTGTTATCCTTGCCTCCCGTGTGTAACTGCATTTGGGTCCAACTCCTATCACCAAAGCCTTTTAGTTTTTTTCCCCCTTTAACCTACCTAAACCTGACAGAATCAAAGAGCCGCAACTGATAGGTAAGCCTTCAAATATAAACAGCTAATGACGACCAAAACTGCTGCCAATCAAGTTACACACGATGTTGCAGATTTTTTTTATTATTATTTTTTTTAAATTTTTTTTTTCTGTTGGTGATAAAAGAAACACGACTCAGTTTATGATTTCATATGATTTAAAAAAAATATATATATAGTCACAATGCCAGGAAACACACTGGCTTTATCAGCTCCCCTCATGTTTTGAAGCAGAAACATAATCCTTACACCGCAAATCCCGAAGTAGTCGTCTTTTGCTGGCCGTTGCCGGCTCATTAAGTACGGAGAAACAGCCTCTCTGTCCTTGCAGCTGAATTAGTCAGGGGCCGTACGTTCTGCGCTCTGTTTCGACTTAACGTGTAGAGTACACATGGTTTTGAACCCATTCCTCTAGACACAGACACAGACCATTTCCCTCCCGTCCCAGGGGATTGTGTGCATGCGTGTTATTTTTAAAGCCGGTACAAAAACCAGGTTGAGCTGCCTGGCGAGGCAGCAGCGTGCACACCGTTAGAGCACAAAGCCGGCCACTCTTACTATAGGCTCTTATCTAAAGACATATTTGTCAGGGATTCTCTGTCTGCAGTCTCCCTCTTCTAAAGCTTCTTGCGATACATTTATGAATACATTGGTACCTTTCATTTTGCTAGAGGGAGGGTTTACAACTCTTTCATACCCTGAAATGTCTTGATGAACTAGGATTAAACAAAGGATGTACGCACTGTGTGCACGCTTGAAGCAGCTTCCGATATTTATTCACTAGCCTGTTCCGTACCATTCCAAAGAACCACCGGCTACAAAAAAGGTCAGTGTTAATATACACACAGCGGCTCTTACTCGTGCTCAGAAAATAAACTTTCTAGACTTTTTTTTTTTTTTTTTTTACTGCTGCGGACACCAGTTTGTTTTATCATCTGTGTCGGGGCTTTTGTGTGTGGATTCACTTTGTTACTGTGGCACCCAATTTGGATCTGGGTCTGCTGAGAGTGAGAGCTTCAAGAGGATTGAATTTAGCGGAGCATCTCCTGCCTCAAGCTTTCCTCCGCGCACTGGCTGGTACAGTAAATGATCCGGCGTGGAAGGCGACCCTGATTCCTTGAAGAGATTTGACCGCCGATCTGTGAAACTGAACAAATTACTGATTAACACCAGAAAGCTCTCAGAGAGAGTGTGACACGTGGGCGGTACAATAAAATGGGTTATTTTTATAAATCTGTCAGGGAACATTAGGATTTAGACATCTGACACTGCTAAGTACTTCTTGTTTTCCACTAATAGTTTGTTCCATTTGACAATGACCACAATTACTCTCTAAGCATCATAAAGAAATAAAACTATAATTTTTCCCTCACCTAGTTATTTTTGTGAGTAAACCTTACCAAACCTTTAACATAGCGATGATCAGATACTCTCGTTTGTGTTTTGAAACAGTGAGATTTAACGTAAGACAAGCCAGCGCTGTATTTTGGCGATGCACATGCACTTCTGTGTAAAAGCATGCAGGATGTGTGTCAGGTGTGAGCGTGTGAGTGGGTACAGTACGGGCAGGGAAGAGGAGGTGATTGGTGCAGCAGCCCCACGGCTCGCGTCACCGATTGGCTTCCCCCCTGGATGACGCCCCGCTATATAATAAGGAGCCAAGATGGTGGCGGCGGCAGTGCTGTGCGGGGAGAAAACCCTAATCTCCTTCTCGTTCCAACTAGACTCACTTGTTTCTGTGTAAATCTGTGCATCAGTCGGTCGGCTGTCTGCCAGGCTGCTGGCTGCTGTCCTCCAGGAGCGGCTGATTCTGTTGACACTTCAAATATCTTCTTCCTTTTTCTATAGAACAATTACATGCATGTCATAACAAAACTGTTTACCCTTTATTAACATGTTACTCATGATAAGCTAAAACAGGATTCTTATATACTGAAACTATTTATTTAATAATGCACTTGCAATGTATTGTTGAATATATAAAATCATATATTCTCAATATATTGACAATTACATTGATTGTTGCCATTTTCATGTATTGTTAAAAAAATTACCATATGTTACCCTAAAAATGAATATATACAAATTATGTATTTAATATATATTTTGAATACATTATTCATATCAAAATATGCGTGCTCTGTAAGGGAAGCATACTTTAAATAAACACTTCAGTTGTTGAATCTTAACACCCCGCTGTCTCCGCGGCTGCTTGCCACTTGAGGACGGTGAGTCTGAGCCGACCCCGGACAGCGAACAACGTCTGCGTCAGCAGTGGCGATGACGTGAAGGTAAACAATCGGGAACACGGTTAGGTTATTATGAGCGAAAACATCAATAGATAATGAAAGAATTCCCAGAAGCAGCCATTATAACTTCATTAAGAGTCGAACATGTTTTGGAGTGTGCAATAACATGATATATAATTTACGTAAAGTATTACTCCTGACTGGCACTGCTGTCACTGCAAGGCAGGAAGTCTCAGTCCAAACTCTCCTGTGAGCTCGCCAGGGTTGTTACCAAACTCGATTTCTGTCAGCAGCGTCTCCGTCTGTCTTCAAAAATTGATTGAGGATCTATCATACCTCCCCTCAGAACACTCACTCACCTAAGATGTTCTTCCTTTCTTTGTCAGAGAAAATAAATGACTATGTGCTTCACACATAGAGCATGTTACCTGGTGACACGTGTGTCTGGTGGACCTGCCGCGGTGTGTTAAGACACTTATGCTTCTCCTTAATCAGCTCTGCATCATCATAAGTAAACAAGTCTGACTAATGTGTTAGAAAAAATGTTGTTGTTGATACGGTTATCCTGCTCTTTATTAGACAAACCTGTTTTCTTACACGTTTGACAGTTTTCTTTGTGTTGATAAGCGTTCACAGTTTTCTTTTTTACATCATCACCTGATACAAGCATACATGAATGTGCAAACGAGCAAATGTTCAAACTGAATCTCTCCGGAGGATTCAAAGTAGCAACACCTTCATTTTACTTTTTACTTTTTACTTTTAACATGCAGCTACGTGTAGGTGTGGCTGCCTCTCATAATGAGCGGCCTATTTAAAGGCTTGACAAATTGAAAGCACGCTGACTGTAATTATGGAAGTGATAACCATCAGGAAACAGTTCACACGTGGAGCAAATGTTGCTTGTAGCAACCAACCACCAATTTGCTAATCCCAAGCTTCATCCACTGGGGCTGATGCGGGAGATGCAGACACGCTGCAACCTATTGAAAACCCACCAAAATAATATCTGAACCTTATAATACAGAGCAAACAGCGCCTGTGATTATCCCTGTGCTCTGTGAAAATGGCACCTTTGCCACTTCTATTCAACTCTGGGGTGAAACAGCAGCGTTCGGTCCAAAGCTCCGAGCTAATGTATTTTTACAGCTCAGCCTGCGAATATAAACAAGCTGGGATGACTGCTTATGATGGCTTTCTGTGGGAGAAAAGAGAAAGAGAAATACAGCAGGAGCAGGTTGTAAACTACAATTCTTGTGCAAGTGCTATGCAGTACATTTATTCACATTTCTCGAATGTATATCAAATAATAATAATTGTATAAATGTGTTTGGCTGGTCACCAGTGATGAAACATGATCTTTTCCCCCACGAATCCTGAAAAGGTTTTTGTGCCTAAACCTAACCAAAGCATTAACACAGTGTTGTCTAGGATAAGATTGAAAATACATCAAGGAGTGTAATGTTTCAGCACATGTGTGGTTTGCAGAATTGTCTTCTGCCATCATTTTTTCTATCGATTGGGTTCCATGTAGGGACAGTTTTGAGGTACCTGCAGGACGAAGTGTTTAGATTCTACTTTACTGAACTAAAAGTAACAATGCTACTATTTCAAGCAAAAGCCATCATTCAAACTCATTAAACTGCTAATATACACATTTTCTGCTTCAACAGGTTATTGTGAAGTAAATGTTGATTGTACAATATAATGGATATAGAGTAATGAAACCATCAGCGGTTTACGTTGGTTCCCTGCACACCTTGTTTTCACTTTCACAGTTGTTATCTGGCACTGGGCTCACAGTCACCTGGGACAAGAAGGTTTAATTGGTGATCAATTGCTTTTATAGTCAAAATGATTGAATGAACTCACATTTTGTCCAGCGTTGTTGTTGTTATCTGACTCTGAGGAACAATGGAAAGGATCCAATGGCAAAGGAGCAAGCAGCACTAGTACCACTTGGAACTGCAAGGGGAGGGGGAGGTAGTCTGTGGCCATTTTGGTAGCATCAAGATATATTTTTCCAAAGTTATCATTACTGTTTAAAAATGAAAACGCCCATTAACAACTGACGTAGAAGGCAACTACTAAGAAGAAAAACATAGATTTATGAACGCCCTGGGGAGCAGAATGGACCCATTATATGATTTTTTTCTCAGTTTAAAGGAAAAACATTTCTACATTTCTCTGGGTGCCCTTTACTACACCCGGCATTGGTGGTACCTCATCAGCAGAGACCACGTCTACATTTCTTTTACGAGCCATATTGAAATAAACAATGAAAAATGCTAATGAAAAGAAACTAAGTGATGCCAATTCACCCTGTTGCATTATGTCGCTAATGGATGCCTTTTTCTCAGCATGCACACAAAGACGTGACAGATTCGCTTTTATGCAGCGGCTGCTTAACTTGCCGAAGTGACATAAGATGTCCATGTTATTCAGACAGTTTGATAATAGTAATTATGCCTTCATCATTCAATGCATCTGCATTTGTAATGAACAGATTTCTTTTTCCTCGCCCCGTCACATCGAGAGTGTTAGATTTTTACCATTTAGCAAATATCATTGATTTACTCTTTCTACATAAGTCAGAAAGTTGAGATTGTGAGGTTGATATGTGAGTTATAGATATATCCACAATTGATTAATATGGACTTACAATCACATTTCTTTTATAGCAAAACATTTTTTTAAATTGATTTTCAGTATCTTTACTATTCATGTGAAAAAAAGGAACTCTCATGGATGAGCCAGTCCCGAGGTGAGAGTGCTGCTGATTTTGATCTGCATGGCTCCGTCTCCGCACCGCTCCGCTGTAATACCTGTTTGACCTTCAAAAAGGTTGGACGCCATGAAAGTCTTAAAGATTGGCACTTTGAGATCCGCGTTGCCTCAGTCTGTTTTTTTTTGACGTAACAAGATTCTCCCGCGCTGCTCTCTTAATCCTGTTCGCCAAAAGAGAAATGTCTTTAAGGGAGGCTGCATCAGCCGAGTGTTGTTCACTTAATCTGTGTTTCACTCTTATGCATCTGTTATGGTTCTTAATGGTGTTTTGTTCCCTTGGCGTGTCGCTTAATCATCCTATTTTGTCTCTTTATCATGATTTTGTCGCTTATCATCCCAGTTTAATCCCCCCCACCCCCCCTGCTTTTTTTTAACACCTCTCCTACTTACATCTTTGTCGAGCATAAATACACACTTGGGAGTCATTACACTTCGGAAAACCTCTCGCAACACCTGCAACTTGAGTCTCCACCAGCGGAAATCCGTGCTACCTTATAATGACAAGGCAGTTCACCACCTCTGCCAGGAGAGATAACAGCAGTTTTTCTTTGTCTCTGGCATCACTGCTCCACTAATACTTGAATAATTACTGTGGCTCCTCGCAGAAGCATCAAGAGTGCTTTGTTTTCTGGAGAGTAGGGCTTACGGTGTTATTGGGGTAACGCTCAAAATGAAAGTGTATAAATGTCTCACGAGGGAGAAGGTGTTAACTGCATGTGAGGAAATACTTTTATATTGATTGTTGCGAGTAGGAATATAATAAAACATGGTGCATAAAGCTTCACCACTTGCAGATGATGATATCAAGTAGAGAAATTCATCAGGTCTCATCAGTTAAGTATTTTAAATTAGTGTCGAAGTTAGAAATGTGTCTGAGCAAACTCCTCGGAGACTTCACAAAAAAAAACTGCTGCGGAAAATACCAGCAGACGGTGGCACAAGTTCAGCCCTAATGACTTTGCCAAAAGCACCTACATCGCTGAAATAGAAACTCGCCAAGAGAAAATGAGGAAACTCATTACCCATGTCAGTTTTGTTCACTGATGAGAAGCACACGACTCTAACTCAAAAACTGCCAAGGGGGGGAAGAGGGAATGGAAGAGAAAGAACATAGTACCCTCCGAAAATTGGCCACTTCATTCAGGTGTAAGTGCAGGCGTTTACAGCGTGATTTTATTCTGCATGAAGAAACTCTCATCATCGCCCCGGCTGAAACGAAAGACGCAAATTCTTGACGCCTAACCAAGATGGTAATCAAACCCAGGAAACAGTGTTTGCCCTGCAAACTACATGGCTCCGGATGCCAGATCGGAAAAAGCAAATGTTAATGTAGTGATTGTGGTTTCATTGCAGAGCTGTTTTTAAGACTGTCAAACCCCCCAAGCAGCCCCTTAAAGTGACATTCCACCCAATATACAAAACACTTGCTGTGAAAAATGAGCCTGCTTCTAGAAAAATCATCACGTCAAGTGCAGCACTTTTGTTATTTATAGGCACTATTTGTGTGATAATTATCGTGAAAAGGTCAGTGAAGCTCTCATGAAGTGATCACATTCAAAGCCTTCTTCATTTTCTGTCTGTCTGCACGAACGTACACATGTTGATACCTATGTGCAAAGAGGGGAATGTTATATGATTGTTTTGGTCTTAATTGGCTCTAATTAACGCTCATCTGTGTCGTATCCTGACAGGATATAGACAGTGCACACTGTGTAATATGGAACATCCATGCAGACAAAAATGTGAGTATCTTCAAAATATCTTCAGATTTGGTGTTTATATTAAGGAAAAGAATAACACTGTCCATGCTTTTTTTTTACTGAATATGTTATCCATGTGTGAAATCAAACCGACAGTGCACATTAATATGAGTAAGTTCAGACCAGACAATAGAGAACTGAAATTATTCCAGCAGACTGAAATGTCATACGTCCCATTTGTTCGATTGATAGACCACAAAACTTTTAAAAAGTGGATTTTTTTTTATTTTATTTTTTTTTTTATATTCATGTTTCAAAAGACAAAGCTCTCCGGAGACTTTTTGAGCTTTTGGCATCAAAAAATACAATTTGGCATTGAAAACAAAACTGAGCTGAAAAAACGTCCGATGGGCACTGAAGCGAGTGTTGGCACAGAACAAGTTTCACCGGAGAAATAAAACACAGACTTAAAAAATGATGTTTTTTTTTATTTAAAGCGTTTTTTGTTGTTGTTGTTTCTCAGTACCAGTATTCAGATTTGTCTTTATGTTCACTGCTTTGGTGTGGACAGGAGGGGTTTGAGGGGGAGGAGGCATGGAGAGTCTGATTTACATATAATCTGTAGACTAATATTACACAACATGGCACTCCTCTGGACACCAGGTCTGCTAAGAAGCCTCTGATATGTTCACACAGTCGAGGCTTCCTGTTCACCTGAAACATCCCAAACAGCAAGTAAGTGAAGTCTGTCTCTCTCTGCCATTAAAACACTTACAGACCAAAATATAATCTGTAAAAAGTTAACTTTAATCCTAAAAAAAACAAGACTGTCATTAAAAAAGAAACACATCTAAAAGTTTTAATGAAGTTTGATTTTTAAAAGATGAGAATAAAAGCAACACGCTCATGACTGGAGCTGATGCACTGCACCCCTCTGACTCCTCTGCAGTTAATGAAGGACCCGAAGGAAATAAGCGCAGAACACCTTCCTAATGTGAAGATGCAAAAACGAGGATCAGCGATGCATACACCTTCCTGCATTTAGTGGTGCGTCGGCTGCTCCTGAACGTCGGCTTCAAAATAAAATCCCCTCTTTGATGTGGCCGAGGCGGGTCAGGGAGAGCGTGGCCAGTCGAGTTTGCGGGTGAGATCGGCCGTTCCCTGTTTCTAGGCAACATAAATGAAATGACTCCCTGGATCTCCGATTCTGAATCTGTGGAGAAAGGTGGTAACGAGCTGAGGGTGGGGGGCAAAATGTGAACTCGTGATACATCAAGTGATCTAATTTCGGTAATGATGTCACGCAGTCATGTATTGAAACAGAGGAAATGTGTGTCTAAAGCTTTATTGAACATTGTATTATATCGTTCCTTTGGTACAATATGACCTCATGTATTCTGCATGACTGTATATGACGGAGATTTTGGCGAGATGAGTGATGTGCGCCTCAGCTTCCTTCAGTCCAATTAAACACATAGGCACCAAAAGTGAAAAAATACAAGCACGAAACACAAAGTGCTCTTATTCCCTGCAGGAACACGGCTGTGAGAAAGTTGATTTGATCAGCGCCAAAGAAACACAAGACTGACGGAATGTCATCGAAGTGACATACAGAGTGAAAGCATGCACACACACACACACACACACACACACACACACACACACACACACACACACCAGTCTCAGAAAACACTGAATATAGACACACATTCTCCGTCCTTGGATGTTGATTGAGCTCAGGTGAGAGAACTGAAAAAGACTAAATATAAAGGATGTGCAACTTGCCTCTACCCTGGAGATGCACTTTAAGAAACATAAAATATCTCTTTAAAGTCCTCAGAATAGACACCAGTTATTATCCAATATGCACCGATCACGAGTGTGTGAAAGCGGTTTTATGATATTTAGGCCAGTAAATAGAGATTTAACAGCTTGGAACGAGGTATGAGGCTCCACGTAACGCTGTTTACGTCACTTAACTTTCCAAAGACACGCAAAAAACAAGGCTCAGGGACTCTGGTAAACTATCTGAGCATTGTTTTCTATGGGCTTTTTGCAGGAACGTACTTTCTCTGGCGATTGGCGTTGGTTCCCAGTAGCTAATGTAGCCTTGAGCTGCTGGCCTCGGGCAGAGATGAGGAGCAGGCTGCAGAGGCCTTCTTACTTCTTACTTCACACCTCCAGATGTCCAAACTTGCTACCTAAGTTACATCACTCGAGGCAAGGGACGCATCTCCTCTGGAACATTTTTTTTTTTTGTTTTTTTCTCCACAGATTTTCATGAATAACACCAGTGGTTCTAAGTGCCCAGACTTCATGAGACCTTTAGCAAAGTTGTGGCAAAACATCCTCATATGAGTTGATTTTGGATCAGTAACATAAGTAATTTTTGAGGACAGTCACCTATTTTGTCTTTTTGGTATATAGACAGAAGAATAAGACACCAAAAATTTCGTGACTTTGCAAATTTGCAATTTTCTGTCACAACGCTGTGCTTATGCTCTGGTAAGGCTTAGGCACAAAAACTTGGAGCCAGCTGGAAATGACCTGCGGTCTCCTTAAAACCTCCCACTGGTGTCATGCTTACAAATGTTGAAATACTGTGGTCCCTCATCAGTAGTTTCACAAAAAAGCAGTCTTTTCAGGTACCACAGCTGGTAGCCGTGGTAATGTGTGTAGCCTTCTAGAAGTAGGTTAAAAGACCTCTCTACCTGCGAGGTAGATTATTTAACCAACTAGCAGAACGAAAAAAAAAAAACCCAAAACATTCATGTTGTTAATTCCTCAAATGAAATTCTTTCAGGTTTGAAGGAAGAATTGCTCGGTGTCTGTGCATCTGCATCAGTCAAGACATCTTAACACTGAGAATATTTGACGATTGTATCAAACTTAATAGAAACAGACTCACAGAGAGAAGCCCCAGTCAATAAACTCAATCACTGACGAAGCAGCACATCAGAAAACGTGACTGGTGTTTTCCAGAGTTTTTTCTTTTGCCGCTTGAGTAGCGGGCACATCTTTGAGTCAACCCACACTGACAGGAGAAACTATAAAAGAAATATCTGATGTTTTCTGAACCAGTATTAGACCGGCTGTCTGACTCAATACACTTGTGTGTGTGTGTGTGTGTGTGTGTGTGTGTGTGTGGGGGGGCTATAAATTCTTTATCTCTTGAGTTCGCCATTCTTCCGTCTGCCAGGTTTACTTTGGCAAATTCCCTTTCATAAGGCGAGCTTACAGAGGTAGACCGGCCAGATGACTGCATGGCTGAGTCAAATGAACAGGCGTGGGGAGAAAGTTAAAATCTCCAGTGATGCTTAAACATAAAATATGTAAGGATTCCGCATTAAAATGTCTAAAAATGACGAACCTTTCTAATATGTTTTGTTGAGTTGTGTACCCACATTATCCCAAATGTTTCTGAAAAACGTCAGTAATGGTTTGCTTCATTCGTCGCTACTTCCGGCATCGGGAACGTCACATAAAACTTTAAACATGACCTCGTCTGTTAACATTTGAGCCTGTGTTATGTCAGAAACAATAGTTTCTGATAAATGTTGTCTTCACCACCGGCAAAGTGAGTTTGATGGGAACATATTCATTTGTGTGATATTTCACTCTGGATTGAAAGAGGTGGACTGATCATGACTCACCAAGGTTATTGTAAACTTCAGGGACCGTGACTGTGTGGACAAAACGCAATGACATTCAATGTAATAACTGTTGAGACATGTATCTGAAAAAGTCAAGGAACCATAAACTTTTGAAGCACATATTTAATTGGATAAGGGAAAACTTTGTACAGGAATAAAGAGATCATCAAAGTCATTTTGAATCATCCTCTGAATGTCTGGAGGAAACTTTTCACTTTTCACAACATTGCAATCTTTACAGCCTTTATAGTTATCATGACTAAAAACAGTCATTAACAATCAGTTTCCAAAAAAAAGAGATCCTATGGAGAATAAGCACAACACATGGTGGAAGGGACGGGGACTGTATTCATCAACCATCATCAAAATGACCATACTGGTGTTTGATGCTACACTTCCATCAGAGATTCAGAAGAAAATCCCTGTTTGTTCCTCACAGAAACAGCTTTCACAGGATCCTGAGAGAATATTTGCAAACCGACGGATCCTCCCTCGGTAATACATGTGCCTCTTTGACAGAAAATATCCTGTTTTTGTCATAGATTAAAAAGTTTGTGGTTCTTTGTTGAACATAAAGATTTCTACCAAAAAGGCCAATCTTCATTTCGCCACATGCTTTTTGCAGCTGCCTAATGAAGCACCTCATACTCAGTAAAAATGATTCCCTGTAATGTGCTTTAATTGGAATTAAATCGCTTGTGTGCCGGAGGTTTACAGGCTACCTAATCTCCTCCTGAGTACACGCCGTCAACAATGCTCAAGCACACTAACTTGTGTTTTCGAGGCTTTCGGCAGAGTGTTTACCTGTGAAACAAGTTCCCATTTGCAAAGCTTATTCTGGTAACATTTGTGTGGGTTTATGCTAAACCACTTTGTAAACCAATAAATAAGAATGATGCTCAATTATAATCCATATTGTTCAATTCTCTCTTCTCCGAGGCCTCATGCAAATCATTTCATTGTAAGACAACAAGCGGTTTCTGGCTTTATCTGCGCGCGTCCCCCACTTGCTTAGCTTTGCCACCTGGGTGTTATAGGTGCGGATCAGCACCAGAGCACAAGCGTTGCCGGCGTAACACAAGCCTTGTGTGTCTGTAAGCCTGTGTTTTTTTAGAGCACGGGAGCAAATGGCGGATTATGCATGAAGCCCCTTGCAGCAAAGCAGTCAGACAAGGTGACCCCAGAGAACAAGGCTGTGTTTGGAAGATATGGAGATCAGCGTGGTCATCCATGACCGCCAGTCTCTTACTTTAAACACCATCCTTTTTTTTTTTTTCTCCTCCATTTCCAATCACAGATAGGCTGCACCGCGTTCCCCACAAAGCAATTCACACATTTACAAATTTATCTCCACTATTGCTAAGTGGCATTTTATTCATACGCAGATGCTTATTTGCCTAATAAACAGGGACTCATTCAGGATTATAATCATGGTTTAAGTCCCAGAGAGAATGTCACTTTCACCAAGAAGCTCATAAGGAAGTTTATTAAAGACCTGTCTGCCCTAGAATTATTATGACTTTATATTAGTCATATTGCAGTAGGAGTTTGGTGAGTCAGACAGACTTGGGGAAGATCATGACGTCCAAGACTTTAGACCCCTGCTGCCAATAAATTAAGGTCCAACTCATGCATATGGCACCAGGAATAATGCAGAATTCAGTCTTACCATTCTGTTCATTGTGCACATGTAGAGGGTGAAAACAGACCAGTGACTGCTGGCTTTTTGCATTTCACAATGTAGGAAAATTAGAGTGTGTTTTACTCAGTAGGAGATTCCCGGATTGTTAAGTCTGCGTTATTCTTGCTGGCTTCTCACCACACATGGAGCTCAAAAGGACTCGGTTGCTGTCCAGGAACAGGTTTTTCTTTTCAAACATACATTTTCATGCTTTCCTTGATGGGTCGATGGTACACAGCACACTTCTTTAAGACACAGGTGGACACGAACTTGGAATGTGATACAAACATGTTCAGTGTCATGTACAGTAAATCATAGCTTATCTTAGGCAGCGAGCGGAAGTCTAAAGTCTAACTGGATATTTGGGTGGATGTATTCTAGCTAATTTGACCTGCACCTGCAAAACCACACACCACTGAAGAAGCTGCCATATTTAGGAGTGAGAATGTGTTTCTACAGTAGACCAGAAAGGACAAACCATACATTGGATTTTCTTTGTTTTAAGCAGTCCATTGGAAATTTAAAAGATATGCTTCAGAGTCAGCAATGAAGATTTTTAATTTTCCTGTTTGATGGTATTCATATTTTCTAAGACCAGTGATTGTACATGACTTTTTATGTGTCATTGTTTTGTCATTTAAATGCACAACATACATATAGGGTTTAATCATTCTCAACACAACACTACATGATGGCAAACCCAGTATATAGTGAATGCTTCATAAACTGAGCTGTAAAATAGAGGATATGCAGTGTTGATTCAGAACTACATTTGGAAAGCATGAAGGTCAGGGAAGCTGTTTAAGAACCCGTCACAGTCAGACACTGATACGATCTCCTGGTCACTTTTAAGATGACATGCAGTATCTGTCTGTAATGACATCAGGTTGTGTTTCATGCCTGTGGGCAGGTCAGTACATCTCAGTGAACTATTGACAACTGTCAACTGCTGTGCAGCTGAAAATAGTTAGGACGGCTCCGGAGCAATACATTTTAACAGCCCCTCAACTTTTTTTGCTTTTGTTCCAACACCTTTGAGAGATCGTTTCTTATATTTCTGTTCCCTTAAGATGCCTCCTGAAATCATGTCAGTGTGTTCAAAGCAACTCAGGCTGATGCTGCCCTATTTCAGTGACAAGACTGGCAAGGGAGCGGTATTCTTCTCAAAAACAATGATCCGCTGTGGAGATACTCTCAATACTGTCTTTTGGCGGGTTGCGAGTGCGCGAGAGTGGAGTCACACTCGCTGCTACGAAGCCGAGCCTCAATAAAGTTTAGACGTCAAGACGGGATCCCCTCACTCAGCTGACAATCTTTGAAAGCGCGGTTCTTATCCTTCTCCAACGGTGGCTACTTAAACGGCAATACCATCGAGTCAGTCTCTGCCAAACATTCACACAGGCTGCTGGAAACACAAGAAAAGGCTTTGGAAGGTATCTGAAAGCAAGCAGAGCTGACATAGCCTCCTGCAAAGCCAATTTCTGATGTGTCATCACTGTCCTCTCCAGACCTTCACCCCGCTCAACCCCATATTAGTCTTGTCTGAAAATCACCTTATCGCAGTGAAATTCACCACAGGCCACCCACTGACACTCTCCTCATGCAGGATAAAATTAACACCAGTCCGTTCACTTTGCTTTCCAAAAGGAAGTTTTAAAGCCAAGTAATTATTGATGGAGGTGCGAGCCAAGGGCAGCGGGCTCTCTCTGTGAAGTCTGCTCAGGCTGCAGTACAAAGCATGGTGACCTCGCTGGGTCCCTCTTATGCAACTAAATGCAAAAAAAGGGAGGCGATGTGCTGCAGTGGTCTCTGCTTCATAATTTAATGAGAGACACAGAGCCCCTGAAGACTGTAATTTTTCATTTTGAAGCGCTCGCTTTGTGCTTTTTTAAGCTCTCGGGCAACTCGGGGACTGGGGAACTTTCCCTGCCCCCCACCAACCGGCACGTTATCGCCTCAAAAACTTGAATTTGCTCAAGCCCGTCATCAGAATGAATGTTAGCGGTGTGTGTTAACTGCTTAACCACAGACATGCAGCAGCTTTACGTTTGCGGAGAGCACTGTGCTTATAGTTTGATCGTTTAGGCGCAGATACCACAAGTTTAGGGTGAGAAAAAGATCACTTTAAAATAAGGGTTCACATGTTATTCTCGTGACTGGGTGAGAATTTCTCCTGGAGCTTGGTGCAAACTGTCTAATTGGTGTAAAGCAGATGGCGTACAGTGTGTTTATCTGATCTTTTCTTCATGCTTCTGCCGGATATATGTTGATGAGAGATGATCTAATCAAACGTCAGTTAAATGTGCAGTAATGCAAATAAAAACAGCTGCACTGTCAAAGCTGAAGAAAGACAGACTTGAGCCTTTCCAAATTATCAGGTGAATGTGTTTGTTTGTCCCTATGAAAATATCACATACTAGAATAGTTTCAAATTAGATTGTGTTTTTCCGAGGTGTTGGTGCGCAATTAAAATGTCAAGCCACACACTGAAAGCATTAATGCTGTATTTGTGCGCAAACAAGACCGTAAGAAAGTCCTGAAACAAAAAAAAACAAAAATAACTGACTCCACTTAAGTTTTCTTCAGGTGGAGTCAGTCAGTATTCGGTGTGTCATTAAAATTAATTGGCGTTTAACCAGCAAATTGTTGAATGTCAGATCAGAGGTGTTTACTGGGACTCGAAAAGATCTGAGACTAATTGAGAAAAATTGAACAATAAGAAAAGATTTAAATTACAAATGACAAAGTCGGCTTTTACTAACCCTGTCCGAGTCAGACTGATGTAAATCAGTTGTTAAATGCTGTAGAGAAACAGAGTCTGGTACTGCAACAGCCATTTTGATGAATTTATTTTCTCTCTAGCAGAGAGTTAGGTAAGATCAATACCATTTTACACGTGATATTAAAAATGTAGCAGGAGCCACCGACTGGCTGCCTTAGCTTCACATGAAGACTGTGAGCAGGGTGTGGAGCCAGCCGGGCCCTCTTGAGGAATATTTTTATTTGATGAACATGTTTATCGTCTTTGTATGAGGTGGTAAATTATTTTCTATTCCACTCGTTTTCTTAAATATCTCAGCTTTTCATGACATTATTTTGGAGCCTGCGATTTCGTTAAACAAATAAATGACACAAATACAGCCAGCATAACTGAATTATGCAGACAAGACCCCAAAAAACTTCTTCTCAATTCAATTTGGCTAAATTACATTTGCTCTCCATGCTGCTGATATTCCAGGGAAGAAGTTGCCACATTAGTAAAACAATTCATGAACTGGAATGAAGAAGGAGTTTACTGGCTCGGGTCATAAACCACTCCATGTGCATGAGTAAATGTCAGCCTGAACATGATAGTAGTCTCAAATCATTAGACTGTTGCTGTCTCAAAAGCAGAAGATAATCATGTAACAGTGTATAATGTTTGTCAGTGGATAAGTCTGTTGATCTGTGTAATCACCTCACGCGTTCCCAGCTGCGCAGACTTCAAGCTTTTAAAGCTCTCTTGAAAATGTGCCAATTATATGTTGCACCCTGCGCCGAGATATGTCACGGATTTTTAAATTCCATAGTAGCCTTTACAGAAAGAAAATATATATAAACCCATAGAAATCACAATGTATCACAAGGTTGAGTACATCTTACAGCACGTATTTACTTACTGGCGGCCTGCTCCTGTGACCCTGTATGTTGTTGCCTTGAGAACAACATACCTCCGACTATCTTTAACACACATGGATAACTGAATAAATCAGAAAACAAACAAAAACCCAAAAACAAAAAAGGCAAAACAAAAAAAAAAAGGAGTGCTTCCATCAGCATACACGAAGTGACAGTGCTTTAACAGATTGGAACAGATTAGTTCACATGATTGTCAATTTGCACATCGGGACAAAACGCAAAGCAAAGCTGAGGCTAAAGGGAACGCCAGATGGGAAGGTATATGGTCATAAACCGAAGATTAATCTCTGACCTGTGGATCCCAAAAGTTCTGACAGTTCATACTCATAACATCACAGCAATCTATCCGATTGTCAGGAAAACTTGATGGCATGAAAGGAAAGGCCAAGAGATCAATGTCTGTAAAGATTCATCCTGAGGGGACTTTGAATATATGGAGCTTATTTTGCAGAAATCCATCCAATAGTTGTCAAGACGTTTCACTCCAAACCATAAATTGATTAATCCTCAAGGGGGCCATTAATGATCTGTGCAAACTACCCAATCTGTCTAATAGTTGTGGAAATATTTCCATCTGGACCAGCATGGTAGACCAGCTGACCCAGTGACCTTATCTGCAAACACAGACTGCGATCGATAGTTGGGGACGCACAATAAGAAATGTTATCGTTATTGTCTGATAAAGGCTTTTAAATGAAATATCCCCATCAGCCCAAAGTGGATCATCTGCAATCAAGCACCTGCCAGTGGGCCATCTCCATAATAGCGGGCATAATAACTCCACTACAGGAGGGACTTAATGTTCACCACAATTATGTGGGGGAAAAAAAATCTATGCATATCACTACACCATCGGCTGAAATGGGTTTGCAAATATTGTCATATTAGATAATGTAATCTAATACTGTGCATCCCTTATCTAGAGCCTTACCACTTGAGTGTGTAAACATTTAAACAATGTGAAGAATTTAAAGAGAATTTTACTCCCAGCATGGATTAAAAAGCCTAGGCCAGTCGAGTTCTTCTGGAGAAACCACACATAGCCCCGTCCCTCTGATCATAAGGCAACCGCGCTGCAATTTTTACATAAAAGACGGAATAGCAGCAGCAGCCTCTGAGGCGCCATGCTCTCCTTTCAATCCTTGTTCTGGGGAAGATGCGAGAGAAGAAAAAGCTCAGTTAAGCTCAATCGTCTACCTCACTGGACGTGCTAGAGGAGTTTATTGCAAACAATGAATAATTAAAATGAAACTTTGGATAGCACGCATCATTTCAGTGTCATGCCAACTTGCGGTGCTAGTAGCTAATGAGATTTCGGTAATGGGCTCAATCGTCCCGCAGGTGCAGTAAAAGCTGTGTCTTCAACAGTTTTGGTGGAGCCAGGAAATTGCTTTGCTCTGAGCCTTTTACCCTGATGAGCTTTGATTTCTTCAAAGGATGTGCAGCACCTTTACGATCTCCTGGAAGATTGTTGCGTGTTGCGGCGACGGCGGGGCTTGTCACTCCGTTCGTGTGCTGCGCAGACAGAGCATTTCTATTTCGGTGTCTGGATGTCAGGAATAGGGAAGTGTTTTTAGGAGTGTTTAAGCTCAAAGTGATGTTTCATGTCCTTTTATCATGCATCACTCTCACATCATAAAGATTGTTGTGGGAGTATGAAATACAGCGCTTGTCTGTAGGTTGCATCTGTCAATCCTTATTTACAAAAACAGATTCTGTTGGAACGTATATCTTAAACAGAAAACCCACAAGACACCACGTGTGAAATTCTTTTTAGACTTCAGTCAATTTGTTATCTTTTAATAATCAAATATCATTTGATTTGAGGTCTAATTAGTCACAAAAGGCAGAAACAATCCTCATTCAAATATGAATGTTTTGTTGTATTGCCTATGGGTAGCAGTTTTTAGATTTCTTTACACTTTCATGATGAATTCTCTCACTTATTCAAGAGCAGTTCACAGACGTGGATCACATGACTGGATCAAAAAAAGGAAAAGACACAGAAAACATAACAGCCGTAACATAAATGTCAAATCCATCATGAGTATTAGCAGCAGTGCGACTGATGTAGAAGTAGGCCAGGAAAACAACGAGGAGTTGATCACTGGTCTCAAGAGCCCGACAATCTATTACATTTTTCTCTATCTTTTCCGTCTTTACGTTTATCCACAGGAAACTTGCTCCTATATTCTGTCTGCAGCAGAAGGCGCACCATAATTCTGGAATGTTTCTTTTACAATTCAGTTCCCTCGTTACCCAAACCTTTCCTTTTATTTGAGATGTGTGAAATATCTAATTGAACAGTGAAACTCTCTGTAGAGCTGTTTTCGCAAAGCGAACAAAATTAAAATTCGCCTCACTAAGGACAATAATTATTCACTGAGGGGCTTATTCACTGCATATGCGGCCTGAATTCAAGTCGAATCAAATGAAATACCCAAATGAAACCAACATGTTGTGTTTATGTGAATGTGCCCTAGAACATCTGTGATGTATATACAAAAGTACAGCTTACTGTAAACTGGAAAACAGGCTTAACATTTAGTATAAAGCTTAGTTTTAATATATTCAAGCACAATAAAGCAACATAGGGGGTGAACATAGTAGCATGTACAAGTGTCACCATGTCATAAAGATATGATAATTTTCCATGGCTATAGATTTTGGCTGCACTGGATTGAATTATATTGCAACCTCCTGTTATGTTGTCCATACTCTGTAGGTGGACATGGCTGCCGATCTCGAGTCCTGCACAACTCCCACAGAATACCTCAGGGAACGCAGTCGCAAGTGTTTTTTTTTAAGATCCACAAAACACATCTGGACTGGATTTGTAAATTCCCCTGACGTGAGCACCGGAAACTGGTCCAATCGTCAGACACTTAAGCGTTAAATCATGAAGCAAATCCCATTTTTTGTTCTTTTTTTTCCCCCCATGGACCAAAATGGCAAAAACCTGAAAAAAAACATAAAGAGATGCAGCCGCTGACCGCGTCATAGCAGAGCGGGGTTTCCAACAACCTCTTCATCCGCATGTCAGGAAGCTTAATTGTCATTCAGACATAATAGCCTACGCTCGAGCATATGGGTCCTGCAGAATCGTGTGCAGAAGGTGCCAACACATGGCCACTTCATGAGCCTAACGAACAGTAAATCTCTGAGGAACTTGCAAAATTGCGAGTGGCACTAAAACCGACAGCTCTGTTAAAAAAAAGAAAAAAAGCTGCCTGTTTGTGCATCTTCTTGACCCAAGATGATACCACGTAACCTCGTTTTACATCTAACACATCAGAAAAAATAGTGTAAAACAGGCTGTGGGCATTTGTATTGAGGTGTCAACCTCTATTTTTCTACATTTTACAGTTATGAATGTTCATGAATATGAGTTTTGTCTGGGTAGCATTAATCAATTAATTTCTGTAAAATTAAAGGGAGAAAATTAGAATTCAAGAACGCATTAACTTCATTGGGAGGAGATTATTTCATAGGATTCTTAATTGAAGAATATTGGTTGATGTGTTTTTAGTCGCAGTGGTTATGCTCGCGCAGGAACTGGTGTCTGGGGAAGAACGCACACACAACTAATGAGATCTTACCTGCATTGCCGTAGGGTTTGCAGCTCCACGAGACTCCCTGCTAATCTCTGAATTATGCGTGTATGCGCAGACACGCTGACACACCACATGTGAATATGCACTCTATTGAACCCATATGTTGGTCATCATAATTAGAATTTTTAATTGGAGCTACAGCATGTTGCAGGAGGGATCCATGAGGTCCAGCAGCAGCTTCAAATTAACTCCATAAATCATTTTTTACTCTGGGAGTGTATCGCAAAATACTCATAAGTTAGTGCACTCAGTGTAGCGAGTCGGATCTGGAAATATAAACACATCACATAGATCACAGAGATGGCTTATAAATTATGGGGAAAACAAACATAAAATCCTGGATAGGCACCGCTGTGCTGTAGATGAACGTCTGCCTCAATTGCTGTTTAGGAAATTTCTATAATCAGACCTGTTTATGAATGCAGAATCTGCAGGCGAGGGAAAAGATTTGGATGCTGAAGCTTTCTGCTCTCTCTGTTTGCAGCTGAGTAGTGTTGGTTGCATGGAGGTAAACATTTCATGTGGAGGTAAAAAGAGGCTGAACGTGTCGGTGGAAATGCAATCTCTGAAACCATCAGACATCTGACATGTTTATCTTATTTAATTCATCCATATTTACATTCAGAAATCTGCTTATGGAGGCTAGCTGGAATGCAGATTGGAAAGCTTTGCTCCGAAAGCTCTGACTGGTTCTCAGATTGGAGTTTTGGTAACAGTGGTGGTTTCTTTAACATTAGCCTATAATACTTTTCAGCCTAGTTAAATGGAAAACACTGATGACATTAGCATTTGTATGTGTCATAACTTACTAGCCATATTGACATTTCTACCAAATGAGTTGTATCACATTCACATTATATATATATATATATATATATATACATATATATATATATATATATACATATATACATATATATACATATATACGTATATATATATATATATATATATATATATATATATATATATATATATATATATATATATATATATATATATATATATATATATGACAGGACTTCATGCCTGGAGGAGGGGATGGCAGTACAACGCTGACTGTTGTTCAAGACTGCAGTTCAATATTTGTGAGCTTGACATCACTGAATATTTTTTTAGGAGACCTTGGAGACAATTCCCAGATGCCAAAAGACATACATTTTAAGCCAAACCATGATGTTTTCCTTACCCTAACCCAGCGGATATTGTGCCTCAGCCTAATAAGACCATAATAACCACAACTTGGCAGACACAAATGCTCCCTATTTTCCGTGTTTTTGGAGGATGCACCGCTACTATCCTTCGTGGCGTCACATATCCCAAGATTATTTGAACACTGATAAAGAAGAAAGAAAGATAAAATGGCGACATCACGTGGCGTAGATCGGCACTTTTGCGGGCCTGGGCGGCAGAAATCCTGATGTAAGGGTAAAACATCTGGTGATGCAACCAGGAAATTCTCTAAAGGCTAGACCGTCCCATTTAACAACGGCTGACACAGTTAACAAGGTCTCTCCGAAGGACTCGCCTTTGAAGACGGTAAAGGCCGAGTCCTTCGAAGGATGCAGACCCTGAATTGAGAGACAGCACAAGTGTCTCAAAGATTGCTGCAACACTGCAGTCTTTCCCACGTATCTAAATATGGATGTCAAAGGTTCCTACTGAAATATCAGAGAGATGAAAGTTTTTCACTGAAGCTCCTTCCATCTGTGCCTCATGTGAGAGTAAACCCAGCTCAAAGTTGCTTAGCTTTCCCGTTCAAAATGGTAAGAAGATGACGATGATGATGGTAAGTCACCTTGGCCTGCTCAGCATCTTTATACATGAACATAATAAAGCTCTGTGTTGATTGTGTTTCTCCACTCCTTCACTCAGTCTTTCACCTTTAGCTTGATTGCTAATTTTGCAGTTTGTGAACATCAGCATCAACTTTAGATTAAATCTTGTTGCAGTCCCATTGTTTAAGACGTGCTATCCTTCTTTGTTTTGTTAAGTTCTGGACTAAGTGCAGTAGGGGATTCAGATCACCAGTGCTCAGGGTGGGGAGACCAACTCTTGATTGAGGAGTGGAACCAGGTTGGGGCGTTCCCTCTCCCAGCCAATAATATTGTGATGGCGCTCTTTTGTGAAGGCTTAAAAGCGGTGGGGGAACCAGGTGGCTCTCATTCTGAATCTGTTCCTGACTCACAGAGAACCTTGTCCCATTAGATTCCCAGCTAGAAACTCTGGTCTGTTTAGGCCCTATTATGTTTTCTTGGCTGCTCCGTGATATTCTGTGTTCATTATTGAACCCCTCAAAACCCAATCTTTTTTCACTGCGGCTTGTAGGAGCACATTTTGGGCGTCTCCTCTAGTTTTACACATTTTTTGTTTGGATTTTTGTGTAGGTTGTGCCGGCTTGTTAGTAATTTTGCTCCCAGTACGCCAACAATCTGAAACAGACATTATTAAACCTTAACAGGTCATCATCAGCTCAGCTTATCTATTCATGAATTTGGTCTTTAAATGTTAGAAACACTATAAATCATAGACAACACTCAAAACATCAAGTTATTCAGTGTCGACAGGTACTATCAGTCCGTCGATCAGAGAGCTGATGGGCTCAGAGGAAAAAAGGACAGACAGTAGAAGAGGCCTAAAAAGAAGTTTAATATTTGGACTTGGATACAACAAACTAGCGTTGCTCACTGTGAAATAAACGGTTTTTTGGGGACAAATCTGAATGATATTTCAAATGCACCACGTAGACAGAAAAAACATTCCATGTCTTGTTGGGACTTGTTTTTAAATGTCACAAGAAAAAAAAAAGCTACAACAAATTAGTTTTTTGTTAGAGCAGACCAGGACACGACTTCATGTGTCCCTCATTTAGACTTGGTAATTCTTCATTTCAAAGAGCAAACCCTAGAGATCTTTAATAATGAAGGACTTCTCACTATTTCAAAGGGGCTTTTCACGGTTAATCTGGCTGAGATGCGTCTGTCAGGGAGGCGGCACTATGTCAAAGACTTACATTTTTTATGAACTTTCATTAATTTGGCTGAATAATTCAGCGGCCGCTTTGATGAGAGCGTCATCATTCTAGTTGCTCTCATGGTTGTCAGTTTTTACACTTCATCTAAACACGATTACCCCGGTGCATTATGCAATCTGTATGTGCCATGTGTGACAAACCAAGTTTTTCCATCAAGTTCTGTCCTGTTTTTGTTCTAAAGCGTTTCATTTGTTGTTCAGAAGGCCAACGTTTGAGATATGTCCATCAAACTGAGAGAAAACTCCAGATGATTATGTAGACAAATCACACTTAATAACGTATAATTATATGTCTCATGATGCCTGTGTATGCTAGGTGTTATGTTTTAGTTTCAGGGTGATTCATCAGAATAGCTCAGTGCGCAGAGAAATTAACTTGAATTAATTTTCAAATTTTCACTCTTTGAGTTGGTCATTATAATATCCCAGAGCCTTCTTATTGGCTTTTTATTGCATATTCCTCTGCAAACATCTTCTTTTTTAACTCAACCACAACCATTGTAACTTTGGCTAATTATAATCTCCCTGAGCTGTGATCGTGTACAGAGAGTTTTTCTCTCTCAATATTTCATCGTCTGACTCCTTTTTTCCCACAAACTGATCCACCATTATTGACACTGGCCCAGTGCTGGTTTAAAACATGCTGTTCAACACAGGTGATCTAGTGCTGTGAGGTGTTTACACATCCAGTTTTAAGCCTCCCGAACTGCTCACCGATTTAAAATCTGGATGAGCCAAGCAAAGGCAAACATTTTAGGCCTTGAGGATAAAGTTAGCAAGCATACAACTGTTGACAGACACTTAGAATCTCACCTCCAATTTTGTTTAAGTCTTCTTACCCACATGAAAGGGATTACATTAGAGCCAGCTTCAGTCTGCAGAGCCATGTAGCCAAAGTGCTGCTGTACAAAGCAGTGTTTACTGTATAAAAGTGTGTGTATTGTGTGTATGTATGCATTTTTTGCATGTCCCAATTGCACTGAATTAGACTGGGGCATAGATTGGATGAACGGCTCTGGCGATGTAATAATAACAGACAGACAAGACAACAGAATATTACGACAGATTTCTTGGTAAACCAAATTTTTACCCACTGGTTTGTACCTGAGCGTTACAAGGCGATATGTGCTCTAACAAGCAAACTAAAGTTTGAACTGAGCTTGAATTGGTGGCCTGTGTTCTGTCCTATGGATTGCATTTAATAATTGAGAGCTTGCCCTGTCTACTCCAATAAACAAACCAAAGGAGACTCTTCAGCAGGTGTGAGAAACTTTCCCTCCAACTTGCGACCAATCCAATTGCAACCTTGTGCCTCGTGCAGCCCACCTATTCAGGGGTCTCTAACTTGATTTTCTCCAGACCTCTTGGAATGAGCCGGTGTTGTGGCTACGTCAGTTTACTGCTGCTGTGATAGATTGCCGAGCTGCTGATTGAACTGATTCAAAAGTGCATTTTTGAAGGGGACAAATGCTTGTGCTTCGACCACAGTAGTAAGTTAAAATGTTCTCCAAAGCTTTTGCTTGGTTTGTTTTCTTCCTTACAAAGTTTTTAATGAAGTAAACACAAAAAACAACTTTCACAATGTCCTATTTTACGTATGTTCCCAAAACGACCACAGCCGCTCCTACCTACTATATGGGCAAAAATCAAAAATGCCTGAGTGCGTAATGAAGAAGAAAGTGTAGGCTGAGAAATGAAATGCACTTTTAATTATTTAGCAAACTCCTGAATGGAGCTAAAGCACTGTTCTCCTCATCAAACAGAGCGATGCACAGAGCGAGGATCTACTGCAGTCAGTCACGAGCCGAGACTCCGTAATCTCCGAGCTGTCTGCCTAACGAACTGCCTGCCTGGTCCCTGGAAAGTTGCAGGGAAATGCATCTGTTTTAATGGATCTTTAATTCACAGCCACAGCCCTGCCCGTAACCTCCTATCCCCCAACGCCATCAACATTACGCCTTGGCAGCGTCTCTGTTTGTTTTTGGGTAGATGCTGCATAGATGAGACACAATTAGGCCTTTAGTTGAAGAACCTTAAAAAGAAAGTGTTAACAAGCAGCCCATTTTCATTTTTAATGATTGACTTGAGGGCTCCAGGGATCATTGCTCTGTCGGACCAGCAGATGATTAGAGATCAAAGTTTTTCTTAAGCGAACATTAATGAAGCGTGTAAAAGCCGTTCTTACAGCCAAAGTGAAAGACCTCCACCATGTGCAGAAGTGACTGTGAATGTGCCGACTGCCATGCCAAATTCCTAAAAAAAAAAAAAAAAAAATTCTGATGGAGCTCATTTTGCAAACTAAATGTTAGTTTTTCTGACATTTTCTCCCAAATGTGACACACACAGCATGAGCGTCTTCTCATCCAGCAGGTTTAGATGACGTTGTTTGTAGGTGTGTGTCGGTGCAAATTGGCTTTATTAAGGAAAGGAGTGATTGTCATCGCCTTTGAAAGAAACAGGATGAAAACTGTGATCTTTCAAAGTGAGAGGCTTTTACGGCCGATGATCAACCCTGCTGTTGTTCATTCTTGAAAGGTTTTGGGGAAGTATAACCGTCACTGTTTTACAGCTTCCATCTGCGTTATAACAATCAGAATTCACAAGGCAAAGGGAGGGCTGTTGGTCACGCCATGGTGAAAACAGTATCCACTTGTAACTGACACGACTGCAGCATTTTGAAGACTGTCAAGGTCACTATGTTGCATTTCCACAGTACACACTCTACATTTATGCTATCTAGAACTGTGGCTAATGTCAGCAATATCATGGCTGTTATTGAAATGCAGACGACATGTAATCCATAGGATTAATGTGCATAGGGACAAATTGTCTATTTCTTTCTCTACACTGAGCACAAGTATAAAAGAAAATGTTTCCATGTCCACAAAACCAGATCCAGCTTTGTCATCATTCCGCAGACAGATTTCATTCATGTAAAACTTAAAACAGAAATGTACTTGGGTAGCATGGATAAGTTTTTTTCTATGTCAAGTTTCCGATGTAACAGTTATTTGATTCCAAACCACAATGATTTCCTAAACCTATCCAATGCCCAATCTTAACCAAACAATGGTCTTTTCTGTCTAGTATGTGTGTCTCTGTTACAGTGCAATGGTTGTTTTGTTTTGGGAAGACTGATATGTGTTTTTGGGAGGTGCTGACAATTCAGTCGCTCAGGTTTGAGGATATGTTGATCTTTTCATAACCTTAAAGGAAAGAGCTTTTTTTGCCTAAACCTAATCACAGTGACAGTCTTGGACTTTCTACACTCACCATCCACACTGACCACATACTAGTGACTCCAGCACTTATTTCAAGAAGTCGTAGAAACAGGGTGCAGTCATGAATGATGGGCATGCTGAATGTCCTGGAAAAAAAATATTTCAAATTAGTGGCCGTGTACGCAAGTCCAGCATATTTCCTGACATCTTCAAGGAGCTGCAGTGAAACCTTATTGGAGTCAGATATTAAAGAATGAAAGTAAACTTTTTGAAAGACAGTCTCTTGAAAGCAGCATTTTTGAAATATCTCATCACACCATTCACTCAGTTTATCTAATTCAAACTAAATTGACCTCCGCCCACACCACATAGTTCTGTCTCACTTTCCTTTTCTTTTTCTGGTTCCTATAGTGCATCTACTGTGTATATATAGAGAGGTTGCTAGGAGATTTTGCAATGCAAGTGCAAAGCCACTTTTGTAGAGTATGAGTATGAATGTGCTAGGTGGTATAGAGCAAATGTACGCATGTGTGCTGTAAAACAAACATATACCTCCTTCAGACATGTAACAGCTGCTCTGAATGTCGTGTATTTTGAAAATGATATGCGTATGTTCAAAGACAATAGCCCGAGCCTTTAAAATGTGCAGGTGGGTTCAATAATTGATTAGTGAATCACTCGAGTGAAGCAGGTGCCTATTTTTATGACTCTAAGCGAATTTCATTAAAAATAAAAAGGAGTATGAAAGATGTGTATCGACTGTATCTGATGCCCAGAAGCTGCCAGGCTTACCAGAAATGGTCTTAAGACATTTTAAAATCGAGGCTCAGTCATCGCTCATTAAAAGCACATCTCTTGAATAAAGAATAGAGAAGGGAAAGACAATGGCCTCAGGCTGAACCTTTACCTTGGTGTGACATCATCTCTGAGCATCCTCATTTGCCTGGAGATGTTTAGATCCCCGAGAGCTTCAAGGAAACGCTGCCGATTCTTATTTATACACGTGGGAGTGTTTCCCCAAACAGATTCTGTTTAATTTTTTTGTTATTAGTTCATTATTTAATTTTCTGATTCCTATCTCGGCACAGAAAAGATGTTCTTAATCCCGAGTAGAGCTGGCACAAATTCTTATGTAGCAGAGGTGTTCTCTTAGAAATCAGGTATTCATATTTCAGCAACGTATCTTTACTATTACTTTGCAAATGTCACCCCCTTGACAACTCCTAATAAGCAGTGAAAAAAGATTATTTTCATCGCCTCGAGCAGATTTGTTTTAGCAGAGGAATCAATTGAATTCGACAAGAGGTTGGTGAAAGTGCTCTTTTTTATTAATATCTTCACCATCTTCATCTTGTTTCTTTGTCAGAAAAACACTGAGATAGGAAGAAGAGCCTGAAACGCAGGCAGTTAATGGCGTGAAGACACACAAAGTCATGCGTCACGGCAGTCACGCTAGTTAGAAACAAAGAAGAAGTGAGAAGTGAAGTGTTGATCACATTATTACCACAAAACCATCAAATATTGGTATTAGTGAGGAATATTAAATGCCAGATACTCTTTAAACATGAGAGAGTCATTATATGTCATATGTTCGGACCAGGACCCCAACAAAACATTTATCTTTGATTGTTCTGTATCATGGAGACCAGTAGCTCAGTAGCAGACTTGACACTGTTTTATCATATTTATACTTTTCATTCAGACAACGCCTACTGTAAAACCATAAATATAATGATAAAATGTTGGAGGTGACAGGACAAAGCATCAGGCGTCATGAATCAGTTTGGTTTATGTATGTATGTATGTATGTATGTATTTTAATGGTTTGTGAATAAGTCTACTGAGGAATGAATCCTAACAGGGAAACATGGGTAACGCCACTATGTAGGATTCAGCACAGTCTCATGTGAAAGCATGTAATAGACCCTGGAGGGCAGACTGTTTTGTCTTGGCGAGGCATGAAGATTAAACACCTGTATGAAGGTGGAGTTCCAGGGGCTGATATTAAGGAGAGCATAGGATGAACATAGTGTGTAGAGTAAGAGAGTCTGTAACAGGAGAAGATCAGGGTTCACTTTCACTCAGAGAAGCCAATAGTCCGTAGTGACTGTTACAAGGAAGCAGCTATTTCCAAGAAACCTGACCAAGTAATAATTGTTTTATGGATGTAGCTATTTGAAGCCAAAGCATAATATTTCCTGCATCAAGCTATTCACATAACGTGATGCTTTCATTTTGAGACTATTTCCAGATATGGCATGTTTTTTATATGCAGTGACCAAATGTATATAGTGCATTTACTCACATACTGGACTGAAGGACAAATCTGACATGACATTACAGGATTACTTTACACTTCCACTCCACCACATCTTGGTGGTAAAGTTGACGGTAAAATGCTGCATATCAGATCAGTTGGCCCATGAATACAGTATACAGTACATACATACACACATACATGTAGATTTACAGGCTTACATTTGATACTTAAGTACATTTCCATACATTGGCATAAAATGACTTTTAATAGCCCAAAAATGTTTACTAGACTTTTGCTCAAATAGTATTTATTTGGATGACATTCTTTTTGATCAAAGTAATATTCTAATGCAGTATATTTCACTTTTACTCAAGTACCAAATCAAATGGTTAACTATAGGTTTGGGTTACCATATGAATATATTTTTGTACATATACAGTATATTATTATTTTTCACCCATACAGTGGTGCAATCTGTAGGACTCCAAACAATGAGGATGTAAAGCCAGTGTCAACATTATCAGACAATCTCCCTCTCATCACTCCAGACCGCCTAACACATGCCTGACTACATGTAGGCACATGTTTCCTGTGTTTCCTGTGTCTATGTAGGACAGACGTCGTGCTGTTGGTTTGCATGCGCTGTATCGGCTTTGTCCTTGCACAGCGAGACAAGGAGGGGGAGGTCACACACACAACTCCCAGGTGAGGCCATCAGTGGCTGGATGCATTTGTGCAATAGAGTGATGAGGCGAGAGGGAAGGAAGAGTCTGAAGGAACTGAGGAGGTAACGGAAAGGGGGGAGGGAGGGAGGGGAGGGTTGGGGGTTGCCGGGGTGACCTCTCCTGTCCCTGTAAAGCTGCAGTTTACTTTTGTAATCCCCCACAGAACAGCTAAGGGGGATATTCACACTGTGCTTCCCTCGAGGAAATAAAGGTGACAGTGGAAATGATACGTTCTGCGCTTGCTGGGTTAAAATGTGAGATTGCTGCTCATACAACGATTCCTGTAACCACCGCGGGAAATTTACAGCCGAACTGAAGTCGTTCGAAGTGACTGGTGGTCGGATCAAACTTGAAATGGCACAATGAAACAATCAAAAGCTCGACGTGAGCTGAACGTAGCATACAGAGAAGTAGAGGCTGCTTACTTAACATTTACAGCGGGACGTACCAGGTAATTGTCTTTCGATTTGTTCTGTGTGTCTGTTATTATTCTTGTTTAGCAGGACCTTAACGCTGAGGCACAGGCTAATGGAAATCTCCTCAAGCTTGCCCGTAGCTAAAGATGCCCCGCCAACAGTACAGTGTGCATTTGAGCTTGAATTTATTCAGCTACTTTATTAATGTAAGAGATTATCATCTGCATAATTGCTTAGAAACAGCACTGCTTTGGCTCTGTGTTTCAAATGTTTTCTTGTGCTTGTTCCTAAATAGAGTATCACATCCTAACTGCCCATTTATAATTGGAATTCACTTGGGTTTATTCCCGTCACGCTTTAATCACTGTCATCCCTAAAGTGAACCGTGGTGAGGTTTTGTTCGCAATCTCTTCTGCACTTGTAGCCACTCGTCTATTCGCTGCCCCCTTCCTGTTGACCCGGCGAGGGATGCGGCAAAACAATTTTGCGGACAAGTGCAGGGAAGGCGGTGGAGTTCAGCAACATCAAGGTGTTGCGACGAGATATCAGAAAACTCAGGCGAGGTTGATACGCTGTAGTGGGGGGAAATAAGAGGAATTTCCAGGAGCAGATCAGATCGGTCTCAAGCTGCATAACCCCGAGAATCAGCTTAAAGAAAGAAAGAATGTCAGAGCTGGCAACTTGACATCAAAGTCGAATCTCCCCCCTCAGATGTTTTTCTCCTTTTACCTGAAAGGCCGCAAGATGTTCCTCCTGTCGGAATGAAAAGAAAGTTGGCGAAAGCTCGCTTGACGATTGCAAGAAAAAAAAAGAAACAGAACGCACGCGGTTGAATTAAACCTGATCACTGTCCATGAGATTAGATATTGATTAGTCTTCCAAATGACTATGAAGAGATCTCTCCCTAGATGATTAGGTATTTATACTTCATACTATTATTCTCTCCCCCCCATGCCCACCATGGATTCAGTAATCTGAAATGATTGCAGGGCTTATGGTGTGGAAATCTGCATTAATAATAAACAATAAAGAATATATATCTTTTTTTTTTAGAATTCTGAGATGTGTTCATGCACCATAAGCTTTTAGCCACTGTGTGTAGTTTCACTGAATTCAGCCGGAAACTGATTTCCTTTGGTTCTGCAGTTACGTTCCCTTTGACAGAGTCTGATGGAGGAGTTTAGCACGGCGCTGTGACCCTGGAGCGCTCTGCTGTTTAAATCTCATTTCTCCTGCCTGGTAGAGAAGGGCTTACTCTAGAGAATGCGGTAATAACCACAGAATATGTCGAGTCACGTGGCCGGAGCACTTCGTGGACAGTCCTTGTGTGAAGATGCGAGGGCACGTGCGCTTGTGCTGAGGATCTGAAAACTCCCAAACTGGATGGCGCTATGGCGGGAACACAAGAGCATGCTGATGAAGCAGGGGTGGGAGATAAGAGGCTGAAGGATGTTCAGAGACTTCCTGCGAGAGAAAACACAGCGCTGACGACACGTGCCAGTCCTCCTGATTGACTGGCTGACTGACTGACTGACGGATCAACGCACATTTGTTTTCTTGCATTTTTGAGCCACTATATGCAAAGAAGCGACCCAGCGCTGAATATACCTACCCTTCAGCTGTTTGCATATTATGAGTCATGAAACATTTTGGCAGGTAATTCTAAGAGACCTAAGGTCCATACATTTTTCATATGATTCATTTTTTCCTGCAGCAGCAAGGTGTCTAAACAAAACAAATTACTCTCCCTCAAAAGAACTTTTCATGTTCCATGTTTGTGAAATCAAAGCCAGCTCCGGTGTGGTTTCCTGTTCCCAATGAATAATAATAAAAAAAAAAAAAAAACGGTAAAAAATAACTAACACGGCTACATTTTTGTACATTCATGAGAAAGGGTTTAATTGGTCGGTAGCATTAAGGTTTGAACTAATTTCAGCGCGCTGACGAGGAGCACACCCTCCGCTCCTTGTAGAAGGGATCAATAAATCGTATTTCAAAGTGTGAACAGGTGCTGACCCGTGCTCTTGTATTTACATGAGAGCATTCACCCAGAGGCAATGAATGTTCCCACTACCATCTCTTCGAAATGTGGACAAAACTGTGCATTCATTATAACTTCCCCCAGAATTCAAACATGCTGCCTTTGCAGTCTTCTGTCATGTATGAAATTCAACTCTAAGTGTCGTAGACCGAGTGCAAACCTAACTTTATCGCGCAAGTGTAACTTTATCGGTTTGCAAACATAACTAGCTGCTCCCTAAAGGATGTCCCACTTTATTACATGATTTACGGTAAACTGGACCATAACATCATGCTGTATTGGAGAAGACTTGGAATGCTTTGAGATTGGACACTCATTAGGAACCTGTTGACTAAAGTTATAAGAAGTAGTGCTGTTTTTTCTAATAAGCTTACATATAATCAGATATCTTATAAAACCAGTGGAGCCGCCAGGCTATTTATTTTTTCTGGAAAACTACCCTATTCAAACTCAAAGTGTGACATGAATCAAATCTGTGGCAGTGGAATTGGTAATCATGCATCAGCCAACCTTGTTTTTAGAGACAACACAAGGCATCCTTGATTGTCAATATAGCGTTTTATTACCAGAACACACAATATGTTAACAAGTCTTTAATGTTTAACAATTTCACACATATTAGTGAAAGTTAAATGACACAAATCCTTTCAGTGTAAATTACAAGGTTATTCTAATGGACTATAAATAACTGTGGGATGAACAGCTGCTCTATAAAAATGGTATAAACTTCCAGGGATGCTGCAGTCACTCTTTGTGTGTGTTGTTCAAACTGCACTTTTCCGAATATGAATGTATAACTTAACATTAGGTGCAAAAAAAAAAAAAAAAAAAAAAAAGCTCTATAGTGTGACTTCAGTGGGTTAACCCTTACACCCCTGTCGAGGTATATTCCCCATGTTACTTTATTTCACTGAGGGGAAAGTGGCAACAGAGGCATTGTCCTTCACACGAGCCTGATCTCATTTCACAGTGAGTGTCAAACTGATGCCGTGTGCTTGTCTCCCTGTGCAGTCTAGAATTGCAGAGAAAGTCAGAGGTGCAGATTTTTCAATTCACAGGGAGAAAAAAACATATATTTCAAGTGTAAATCACAGTGTGACATCCTGTCTGTTCGATGTACCCACAGTAGAGTTTCCAGGGCTCGTTTCGCCGAGGAACGAATAGCTGCTGTGGTGGAGAGAGAGGATTTTGAAAATGAACACTGAGTGCTGAGTGGCTGCCGCTCAATTAACCTGAAAAATTAGCAGAAGGAACACTCCTGATGATTTCATTTATTGCAGCTGGTTAGGTGTGGAAGAAAGCACCACGAAAAAACAAAAAACAAAAAAACAAATGACACCTGTCAACACGTCTGGGGGCTGAGCCTTTTGTTTCTCTTTGCTGTCTTCAATTATGTCGGGAAATTTTCCCCATCACTCACTGGCACAGTTTGAGCACACACACACACACACACACACACACACACACACACACACACACACACACACACCAGACACACACACGCATTGATGAATAGCCTCAAGCTATTTTTGTAATTTTCTTTGCTTACTTATTTACGTAAAAGGAGATGCAGAGATACGATGTGTGGGTTTGAATGGCAGATGATAAAGAGGAGTGAGTCCACAAAAAAGTGAGCAGATTATCATTTCCCCCAGCCTTCTTTTTTTGGAACCACAGTCATGTTGTCGACTTTCAGGGAAAACAATTTTCTCCAAAACCCGTGTAGTTTACAGAATAGGTGCAGGGGAGCAGGATAAAAGCCATTTATCCAGGTGGCTTTCCACATCTCTGTGCTCCTGGAGGAGAATAAAGAGGAGAAAACAGCCAATATGCAGTCACCGATTGAGTTATTTCTGAGTGGAAAATGGATAGTTTACCAAAGGCAGGATACAGCTGTGTTTGCAGAGCTTAAGAAAAAAAAAAAAAAAAAAACCTAATGAAAATTGTGTAATTAGTTTAACCTGCACGTTAAACATTCGATTTATGTGTGGCAGACTGAAGAAGAGCCAAAGAAGAACCACAGATTCTTGGATGAATTTCAATATCTTGGAAAAAAACAATCACCCCCCCCCAAAAAAAAAAAAAAACTGAATACATTTACATACAGCTGCATGTTGTGAATAAGCAGTTTTGCTCTACCATGTTCAGTCTTGGCATGAAAATGGAAAGATGCTCCCGTGGTTCCTGCAGGGTCAGCTACTAAATAAGAGGGCAAGGTCGTTGAGGAGAGCGGAGAAAGGTGAAAGGAAGGTGGGTAGAAATGTGCATGGCAGGCGAGCAGGAGCCCTACCATGGACGTCCACTCACACCTGACCTTTAACACCTGCTGGGAGAAGCTCACTGAAGAAGCACATCCTCCTTAGCTTATCGTGATTTACTTGTAGAGCACACACCCTCACAAAACACCTAGATTTTCCGGAGAAAAACAGGTTTAGAATTGCTCATTGGTAGCAATCGAGAAACTCCAGCATCAGATATCATATGAAATCCTGAATAGAACTAAATCAGATACTGGTGATGAATAAATAGAATAGCCGCTTCTTAGTAGAGGTGCAGTTTTCACTCCAGGCGTTATCTTACACAGTGGACGGGCAGTGCACAGCACGGATTTGCAGCGTGACTCGGGCTGCTTCAGAGGACATCCCTGTCACACAGCAATCTGAAGAGGGATCCCAGGGAATATCATCCAAGCAGAATGTGGATTTGAAGGAAGGAGCCGGGGGATGTATCTGTGACTTTCCAGCTGTATCCGATAGCCCTGATGAATAAATATGTACCGTGTGTGCTCGTGAGGAAGTGCACTTCTCACTGAGGGGGTTTTGTTGTGTACAAACCAGGACAGAATTACACTCATTTATTTACAAACATGTAAATATTTATTTACAAACATGTAAATAAATGAGCGTAATTCTAGAAGTTCTTACTGGATCTTTGAAGTGGCCACAGTTAATTACATTGCATTTGGAGGTCTTTTTGCATCTATGGTTTTAGCAATCAGAGACACATTTTAGATGTTACAGTTAAAAATGTATGATTTGAGCTGATTAATGCAATTTTCGGTCCACAATGACCCAAAACTGGACTACTTATTGTTAATTTGGGCAAAAATGGTGAGGACTCAATTGCAGAGACATGGGCGGCTAAAGGAACAAAAAGTGAGCTTCAACTAAAAGCTGAAATCCAGAAATGAAAGTCCAAAAATGTCAAAATCCAAAAAAGCGAGCAGCAAGAGGCAGGCCAAGAAAAAAAACAGAGAATTACAAAACTGTTGACAAACAACAAGCCACAGGGAACCAAATAGGAGCAGGCAGGGCACGAGAAGACTTGGAATCAGGCACAGGAGAAGCAGGAAACAGGATGAAAACAGATAAACTGACAAAGATTGAGGGGAGGACACAGGCTTAAATACACAGGAAGGATTTATAAAGGACACACAGGTCTACGCAGACAAAGGTATTGAAACAAGCCAGCAACAAGCCAGATGAGGGTAAAACTGCAAAATAATTAAACCAGTTACCCAAACCATGACACGTTATGGTCAAACGAATATCTAGTTGTGTGGTGAAGGCTATGAAACTTCAGTTAGGTCAACATATAGGGACTTAAAACGTATAGCAGTGAAGTTGTCACTCGACTGATTTCAATTTGATTTCAGGTATCAAGAACAAAAGCAGGGTGGATGATGATTTACTCTCCACTCTTGCCTACTACCACCTGCTAACTGTCAGCTTTATACAAGTGCCTTAATACTATGAAAACTGAAGGTGAGACTCTCCTGTCTTCTGGATCACTTGACGGCTGTTTTAGGCCACGGGGCAGGCATAGGAGCCTCAAATTGGTCAGAATCTGACAGTTGTCTTGGGTAACTCAGCAGCATGAAAAAGCATTTGTGATCGCAGGTCGTGACTATTTCAAACTAAAAAAAGCTTGTGATCACCTCTGCCTGGTTTTGTTGACTGAATACTTTGTGCGCTCCAGGTCCGAACCTCGTTTGCTTCCCTGCCTGCCGCTCAACACCTCGCAGCCTTGCTTCACCTGCCGACAGCTTCTCAGCCCTCATTACCTGTACAAAAAATCCTCTTCAGCTTGCTCAACCACAGTCTCTGTTGTGCTTCTGGGTCCAAACAGTCACTGGTTATAACGTTCTAGTTTCATTTCCAGTTCTTGCAAACTTTGCCATGAACAGCCACTTCAAGTAAATCCCAGTCTTCACCTTCTGGCGACTGCTTCACAGTGAAGGATGCTATGAGTGCTTCAGTATCAAAGAGGATTTTATTCTCAAGGCAGTAGGGGAAATTACAAAGCAGCTTTATTGTTTTTAATGATGTATTGCCTCTTTACTCAATTCACTGTGTCCCCTCTGTTATGAAAATGCACCATTACTGTACGCAATTTTCAGATCACTCATGCTTTGGGACGTGGTTGCAGTAGACGGGTTGTGCAGGAGATTTGTGAAAGTGATATATATGTTTTTATTTGTTGCAATTCCTGCTTTTTGTCAGAACAGAGTAGCAGACCTAATTAAAGGGTTCATGAGTGCATGAGTTATTTAAGGTAAATTATCCACTACTTGAACACCAGAATATGGATATAATGGTAGATGAAGCGTTAGATTTACATTTGTAGCAGCATTTTGAAAGATTTACATAAAGGAAAAAAAAAAGAAAAATCTCAGCTCTGTATTTTAGCAGTTCTGGAAGTGATTCTGGGTTCAAAGTGTCTTGTACCTGCTCTTAAACACCACAACATGCAACCACACTGCTGGTGTGACTCTTCCCATTGGGAGACTGCATGACTCATTTAAGTATGAAGCTGTGAACAACAAGTTTTTCTCTGTGTATTAACACTTTTAAATAGGTGATAGAGAAGCATCTGTCCTGTTTGTACCTTTTTTTTTAACATCATGAAATTTCTAAAAGTAAAATGTCAGAATATTATTTTTCAACAAGGGCCATACAAGTGTTTGTACAAAGGAACACATTAAACAACCTGTTCCCCCCATGTCTGATTTTAATGGGCATAATTAACTTTCATTTCTGTCACATGAATTCAGCAGCATAAGCAGTAATTGATGTACAGCCCCTGGGCTATTTTGCAAAATAAAAGGTCTGCCTTAAACTGACTTTCCAGTGCAAAGACACACCTCAGTGGATGGTTAGATGTACAAACAGAGAGATAGAAAGATAAATATTTGACCCATGAATATTTAATTATCCCATAAAGTTGATTTAAAAACAAGGTACAGTCCAGCCAAGGGCTGACATTTTATCATCCTTTGAGCAGGACAGGAATGGTCTCATCTGGCTAAATCATAAAAGAAAGCAGCCCACAGTTCTCTCTTTGATTAATTGGTCAAGATGACAAAGGAAAATTAAGGGATATGAGGAAGGATATTTTCAAATATGGACAGTCAGGGGTCAGCTTTCACCCAACTGATATAAAACACTTGTCACAGACTGTCACTACTCCATCCATTTTTTTGGAGTTAGGCTGTGAACATGAGGCATCTACTTAATGAACTGATAACTGCTCCAATTTACCAAGTTTAGTGGCAACCCAACCGCATTTGTTGAGACTTTTCACTCTGCCAACAGCGTGGTGGGCCGACACTTTCATCCCTCGAGCAACGCCGCAAGCATTGCGAGTCTTACAATATTTAATACAGTCCCCAAAGTATTTGCAATGAATCTTGGTCAGCTAGACTCTCATTTGGGATTTTGACCTGGAGGATGATATGAAACAGTTGCCGAGCAACAGCTTGTGGCAGACATCCAGCAGCATTTCTACAGGATATAGTATGTTGCATAATCAGCCGTGACCAGCACAAAGCAATATCCCCACACCGGAGTCTCATGTGTTCCATGCTAATTCTGTTAAAGGTGGTATCAACTGAAGATAGGATGGTAATTCACTTTTGGGAGTTTAAGCCTGGTAGTGAGTTGCCAAGGAAAATATGGGCAGGAAATACTGAAACACCAGCAATGTTGGGAAGGATACTGTTAGAATGAACATTGGAAAACCAACCAAATCTGACTTTTCCTAAACCTAACCCAGTAGTTTAAGTGCCTAAACCTAACCAAACTTCAAGCAATGACGGTCCAGTACACCTGTCGCTTGTAACCCAGCAGCAGTCCTGGTGTTTTGGGGAATGGTCGGTATGCCACTAGCAATCGCCTTGTTGAGTTATTTAGGTATGAGAATGTGAAGAAACATAAAACCAAGTACCAGTCATCCTATGATATGTCATCATGAGACTGCTGCCAGAGCCAAACCTCCCTCCCCTGGAGAGGTGCACCTGCATCTTAACCTGTTCCTCTCCATCAATCTTGGAAGACAGAGCATCACAACAAATCACCGCCCTGCCTGTCAAAGCAGCACACATGCATTTTGTCATTAACGTCCGAAGTTCATGACAGGCAGGCCAACAGAAATGAGCATAAAGTCAGGAGCAGACGGCATTTTTAATCTTTCGTTCAAATGTTGTTTGTGAGACTGAGAGCATCCTCAGTACAACAGATCCTCGTTTGAACCTTTAATACACACTGTTTCTGGCACGTCCCCCGCTGTATAAGGAGAACTTACCCCGAGGCAACTTTCATTAATTAGCAGTTGTCACAAAATGACCCAGTGCCACACTTTGGTCCAGACCAGCAAATGGTCTCCGTAGAGCTAGTGCAAGCCATAGACAGGAAGCGGGAAAGACTAAATTAAAACATCCTATGAGGTTTGGCAAAGGAATAAGCAGGATCAAGGGACGGGACCATGGATTGGTTTTAGGTCATTGATGGCTCGAGGTACAGATGGATGTCTGCTCGGATCCTGGCTGCGGCGAAGGTGAATATCCAGTGGACCAGTCAACCGTTGCTTTCCGTGGGCTCCGGTACCACCTGCTTCATGATCTCATCCATGTTGGAAATTCCCAGCTGGAGCCACCACCTGCCCGCTAAGAAGCTGCAGTGCATAATAGATGAATCGACCCACAGCCACATAGGCACTGCCATGAATCTTAACCTGGACTATTTTCTTCCTTCAGAAAAGCGATAAAAAAGGGTCTTTTCAAAAAGGGTATCATGGGCTTGGGGCAATATAAGAAAAACGGCAGTTATAGTGAAATAAAAGATTGCAACTGAAGCTCATCTCTCAGTGCACAGTGTAAGAAACACGTGCTGAATGTTTGCTTCACAAGGCTTTCAACTAAAACCAGATCTGTCCCATCAGATTAAATCACAAAGTGGGGCCGTCTTTACACTTTGGAACCCTGATATAATTTCTCCAGAAATTAACCCTGAACTCCACTTTCAAATCATTGATTCATGATTCTGGCGGCAAACTTTGTGTTAGTGCCGCGCCTCCAGACAGAATCCAAACTTCTTCTCTCAGGCTGAGGCCCGTCTAATAATCCTCAGCCCCTTGCAATGACAAATAATTTAAATATTACGACTTATCAGAGCTGGATAAGTTGTAATTACAACAGGCGATAAAGTTAGAGGTGCAATGTTGTGATCCTACCCTCTCACTGAGGTTGCATAGTGAGAAACAAGAGGTAGGGGAGCAGAGTGGCTGAGGCACCATTCATCTTATTAAAGACACTGTACCCTTCAAAATTATTTTAAAGCTGCTTATTTATTTATTTTTAAAGTTCCATTAGTTCGCTTTAAAATCTAATTTATCAGTTCATTGGATCCATTTTCACTCTCGCTGTCTCAGACTCCTTCTGAGAATCTCATCCTGCTCAGATAGTTGTATGCAGCCATTGTTTGCAGGTGGAAAGGATGGAAACGATGACAATAAGCTGTGGAGAGTTCATGTCACACAACTCTGCTGGATTGTGTTGAGGCTGCAGCCAGACAAAAAGCTTTCCTCGTTCACTAAGAATGTGTTATTGTGATGCTTTATGCTCTTAGCTTGAGTTAAGAATGGGTATAGATGGAGTAAGCAGCAGCGCAGTATATTTGTTTTGCATATACTACTGTCTGCAATGATAAAAAAAGGTTGTTTTTTGTTCCTCCATCTTTGAGAGTGACATCAAAACTAGACACAACATGATCCAAGATTTTTTAATGTTTTTTGCCAGGAAGCCCAGCTGTGCATGAAATGTTTCAATCTCAGTAAAGAAAAACAAATAACTGACTAACAGAGAAACGGTCGGAATAGAAAGTGCGTCCACAGCTTTCACAAATGTCTAAGAGAAAACGTGACCATTTTAGGCTTTCCAGTTTCAGCAGTGAAGCATGAAATGTGCCGTTCATCGTCAACCCTTGCTCTCCTTCATTTCCAATCTGCTGTTTATCATCACATGGCTGAACTGTCAAATGCTGCGAACGCTGTATGATATTTGCAGCATAATAAAGTGGAGGCAGAATGGATGCAGGCATACCGTATACAGATGTTGCATCTGTGTCTGGCAGTGGAGGCTCAGCTCGTGGCCTGTTCTGCTGCGATAAAGGAGATAAAGATACAGAGCAGCTTCACAAAGACGCACAGTTCTGGCTTGAGCACAAAGATTAACACACAGCCTCACCAGTCTTTACGATGCCGCCCAAAATCCTGAGTCACACATCTGAACGGCCTCCTCTGTGTTGGTATGGAAAAATAAATACAGGTTTCGGTCTTTTTTTTTTTTTTTTTTTTTTTTTATTTTCATTTGTTTGCATCGCAGTGACACAGCTGATCTATTTTCATGGTGAATGTCCACCTTAACTGAAAACTCATCACGCTTGAATGGTTTTTACTTTTGGTAAAGCCTCTTCGGGTCTTTAATGCTGTTATGATGGGGGGGATTTAAAATGTTAATGGTGGTTTTGATGGTGGAATAAAATGAGGTGGACCAAAAGAAACTCCAGGCCCTTTGTTCTCCAGAGACACCTTGACAGGTTTATGTTTATTTGATGAAACTGAACTGGAATTGAGAAGAAAGGAGCTCTGAAGCTGAGCTGGACATCCAGAATGGGTCAGTCATCATCCGCGTGACCATTTGATAAAATATGTCTGGAGAGTCTGACACTTTCAAAGATCATGAGGATAAGTTACCAAGAACACAAACTGTGTGTTTGTATTAATATTGTAAATGTATGTAATATGGATGCACAACTGTAGGAAGAAAAAAAAAAAAGTGTTGTCTCGACATTGTTGAGCACCAGGAAACAATCCCAGAGATGATACAGACACTCTGAAAGGTTTTAGAATATTTAGGTAGTAAGTGTGAAGATAAATAATTGATAAGTCACTACACAGTTGCTGCCTCGGTAGAATTTTAGCTTGCTTCCGTAACATCTTCAAGAAAGTGAGCTCAATGTTAAATATAACCTGTACGGTACTGTCAAAGAACCAAATCCATAAAAGCTTGAGGGCAAGATGCACCAGTTGTATGATAATGTCTTGTCATACATTTTGAACTGCAGATCTTAAGTTTGCAACTTATTAATCACAAATGTCGGGGACATTCAAACTATATGTGCAAGTTCAACCTTTTTAGTTTTACAATTAGCATTTTATCAATAATGAGTAAGTTTTGATTAAACTTTAAGAAATACAGTTATTAAAGATTCACAACTGAATAATTACATGAAAGTTTCATTTTGCCAGGAGAAGTTCATTGCTTGCATTTTTCTTGCTGCCAGCACGACTTTTGACAGACATGAGAAATGGGACTCATGTGGCGTGTAAAATGTCTCAAGTACAGTTTGACTTTATGTATCGCTGTTACAGTAACCAGTATGTTCAGCCCGTCCCCACTCCCAACATGCTGAATAGAGCAGCCTGGTCGGTGGCCCTCGGCTTCACAGTTTGACGCTGTAGGTAAACCTGTAGCGTCAGTTCTTGAAGTGCCCCTCTTGTGCAGTAAGGGTGAGAAAAAGGCCAAGATGGATGTGAGTGTGGGTGGTTGGATGTGTCATACACAAGAATTTCCCTTCTCTAGTGACCAAGAATCAATAATGATTTATTTTCGAATGACATTACATAAGTATGTTAACATATGTTACTCTTACACAGAGTTAAGCAACTTACATCATAAGATCAAATGTAGTTATTAAAACCCAAAGAAAGATGTTTTCCTGAACCTAACTACATTGTTAATACATTACTAACATAGCTTTATTTTGAAAAGTCTGGCTGGACATTGCATGTATTATTGCCATCTTGTTCATGGAGACATTCACGTGCAAATCTAATAAATCACAGTTTGAGGCCATTGGGCAGCTATGTACATACATATTTGTACATACACGTTTTATTTATGTATAATGCCTCATTTTTGGGCCTGTGTATGTACAACCCTGATTCTGTTCAAGTAAATATATAAGTTACTTCCCTTACGTATCTGTTATTAGACCCACACTGTTACCTTTTTTTTTTACATAATTAAGGGGGAACAAAACAAACAATTTAGCAAAAAGTTCATCATAGGCACATCATCTTTAATGTGCTATTACAGTGGGATTTAGCTGTGTAGTTTTAGTGCTTCCAGGTTTTTCATGAATTTACCATAAAAGAACAGTGTTTTTTTTTGCTCTTTCTCTCTTAAGGTCGTGGTATTTTGAATAATACTCATCAAACAAGGTTGTTACTTTGAATCTGTTATTCTGTATTCTGATGTGATTTCTAGTTGTACCACAAGGACAATAAAAAAAAGAAAAAAAGACGGTGGTGTATAACTCTGAAAGAAGCAGCTTCTACTCTTTTTTTCTGCATGTGGGGTTGAGCCTTACGGCAGTTGTTTCTTTAATGAGCCCTTCCAAAACCCAAACTACGTCTTTATACCTAGTGGCACAAATAAGAGGCACACTGAAGAGCAAAAAAAATAAATAAATACTACTCGAAAATTAGAGCGACCATCCTTCACCCAGACGGCCCAGATTCAAGCACCCATGACAGCAAAGTCCCTGCTGGAGTGTCCTTGAGCAGGACACTAAATCCCTTTGAGGAGCGATCAATGAGTTTGGTTCTGCAGGGTCTCTTCTCTCAGACATAAACTGACCTTTTTAAAAAGGTTAATTTCCCCCTCGGGGCATCAAAATGTGAATCACATTTTAAAGTTTAAAGCTTTAATTCTGCTGCTTTGTTTTGTTGATATCCTCTATGCTTTCCGATCAAACTATTTCACAATGAAATATGACAACAAAATAACACTTTCTGATTCAATGGCAACAAAAAATTTGATTATGAGCTGCGCAAAAAGAAGGAATTTTAGTTCACGCCATTGTCTGTGGTGCAATGTTCTGTTATTTTGTCCGCCCCCTGCAGACTCTCCAGCCATCAATCTTGTTTTCTCCCACAGTAGGTGTCACCACATCTTTTTAAACGCTTGTTTAGTCTTGTGGGGGTGAAAATCGTTCATGTGTTGTATCGACGTGGGAAAACGCTACCTGGCCATTTCATTGTCAGTCTGTCATTCAATTGAAAAAAAAAAAAAAACATGTTTCAACTGAAGGGATGACCCGCTGTCATCACTGTCACTCACAGTTAGAGGCTCCATCCAGCAGGAATCACAGAGCTCTTATTGTTGTTTTTGCTAATGTACTGTAGCACGTCTGCTCTCTACACAAGCCGATTGCACTAATTAGTTCTTATACCTGCGCTAATTAGAATCTGCTGGGTAAGAGTATGTTGGTAGATTAGTGCTTCTAGTCTCAGAAAAGGGTTTAACCTGCTTCTGAATACAAGGAAACAAATGATTTGTTACCAAGCTGTCACACAGCAAACATGTCACAATGGCTAGAGGTGAAGAGCTCTCTCAAGACCTTGGAGACACATTTATTGAACATCATAGCGAACGTTACCAGTGGATTTTTCAACTCCTTTAACGTTTCTGGAAGGACCAAAGGGTCATATAAGCACCACCGAAGCCGTCGACCAACAACACACAGAAAGATTTCCTCCAAGCAGTCAGAAAATGAGCTGGAGGAGGAGCCCAAGAGCCAAGGACGATTCGAGATAAGCTCTAGAAAGACCTGCATGAAGCGGGTACAATACGCACTACGCAATGCAACGTCCACCATTAACCATATCCACATGGTAGCCCCTTTCCTAAGATGTTACACTCCTTCCGCTACCCTTCCAATCATGTAGTTTAATACTGTCAAGTAGTAATGTAGGCTAGGAAGTGGCTAACGGGTTCTCAAATATGTTGTTTTTCCTCTTGTATTGCTTTTCATTGTCTTTTCAGATGTTGATCAATCAAGAGGCAGTAAAATTATAAAGGTTTGTCAGATTCTGTTGGTTTATATATCTTGCAAACACATGGCTTTATCCTTTTGATTAACGCTGTTGAGCTTGAGTGTGATGGCAAGTGTTTGGATATGGTCTATGCATGATCACCCACGAAGAATCCATCACTGAAGAAATGGCTTGTTTGGAGAAGCCTGTATATTACTGTGAGAATGTAATAACAAGTTGTGTAAACTATAAAATACACCATGTTTTGAGAAAAAACTGGCTCTGACTGTGACCCTGAAAGAACTACACACAAATTCAGGAGGGAAAAGCATCATGGTATGTGGCTGTTTCTCTTCCCAGGGTAGCTGCAGAGCTTAAATTATTGAAGGAGAAATGAGTGGAAGCATGCATTGCGCAATTTTTCAAGAATCTGTTTCAATCCACCACGACGAGGAGGATGAGCCATGGCTGGACCAGCACATCGAAAGACACTGCAAAGGAATACTGTTGAAATTTGTCCCCAGAAGTACAACGTTTGTGAAATGAACCGAAGATCAAAATTCTCCAGTGGGGGCCCACTGGAGTCTCTAAGATCTTTCCAAAATCCCACCAAGTCTTTTTTTGTAGAGGAAGCGATTTGAAGCTAGCAGACAAAAGCTTCCCCACCAGGTATTAAGTGTGTTTCTTTAAGTCTGTAGCAGTATGCTGCGTCATTCCTCTTCATTGCACATACAATGTATTTATAATGGAATGAATAGCTGCAATGTAAACACTGATAATGAAAAATGTTGTTATGTTGAATACTATAAATGACCACAACCCTCATTTCTCTTACACGTTGGCTCAGGGCTGGTATCTCAACAACACAGGCTTGTGGTGCATCACACTGACAGCTGGAAGTCGGACGTACACAGATGGTACATACAGCCTCTGTGCAATACAGTGATCCAACTTGGAAAAGTCGAGAGAAAATCATGGGTACCCTTGAGTTTTCTCCCCCAGATATAGTCCACTAATTCCAGCGGCAGGGGTGAGTCCTCTTGCAGTCGCTACACCCAGCCAAAATTATTTCCCATGGGAAACTCCTTAAACATTCACATTGTCTGCAGCCACTCCTGTCTCTCTCTCCATTTTGGTTCTGATTTATTCCCGTTTCAAACATCTAATGTACAATTTAAAGGAAATATTCAATTACAAATTTAAATTGTCCCGAAATAATAATAATAATAATAATAATAATAATAATAATAATAATAATAATAATAATAATAATAATAATAATAATCCAAGAATAGGATGTTTTTCGAGCTAGAAAACGACATTTCTACTGCAACAGTGCTGTGGTTTGCAGACCCCTCTAATGCCTAATTTCCATTAAAAAAAAGTGCAACAAAAAAGTTGTATCTGCCAGAGTCGCTTAATATTTGCACCCTGACAATTATTGATGCCAAAAAACGCATTAACCATGCCGCCAAACACAAGCTCTCATTAGCTGTTAAATAGAACCATTCAGGAATAAAACACCCTTCTGCACTTAATTTCTGCACAGAAGAGAATACAGTAATTGTTTAATAAATCAACAGCTTATACCTGTTAATTCACAGACCATTAGAGGCAAGTAAATAGGGAAAAATTCAGTCATTTTAGTCACTGAAAGAAATGTATTCAAATACATTTGACTTACCAGAATGACAGCAGCAACACGCATTTTTGTCAATAACATATTTGATTCTATATACTTATTTGAATGGTTTGCAGCAGCTTGAGCCACTTTAGACAGTGTTTAGCTTAGTTAAAGTGATGAACATATAACATTGCACCTATGTTGACAGTGTAAAGCCAGTTTCACACTAGATTAATATTACATGGGGGACCTCCAGTGGTTTGTAACAATGCAAACACTGTCTGTGATTTTAATTTCATGAGAATCTGTCATGTCTATAATTTGTCTAAAACATTTCCTCCCATATTTCAGCAAACACATATGTGATAATGTTAGTCTTGCGCGAGTCGTCATCCTGATGATATGGGATATTGTATTTAAATCTAAAAGATCTAACATTATTCCGCAGTATGACAACTGAACAAGTATGGAACGTGAATGTTGCTCAGAATATGTTGAAAAGCAGTCAGCAGCTGCTGTGAGATTGCTACACTGATGCTTGAGAGTGAAGAGGTTGTCATTTTTTTCACCATATTTGATCTAAATGAGCTGTAAATCTATATTTATGCTTTTGATACATGCAGAATTGTTATTAATTTGGCTGCTGAAGAACAGACGCTCTGAAACACTACTGCTATGCAGAGCGTTGACATCATATGGGGGGGGGGTTCATGTCATCAAATCGAATGAAACAGCGAGTCGGTTATCCCCTGAGAACATGCCGCGTGAAACACACCGGGGGGTGATTCACTTCTCGTGAGGTCGTGTGGTAGAACTAGTCCCATGTGAATATGACTTAGCCTGCAAAACACCACACCATAAAAGAACATGAACACATCAAGGAGCGCTTACAAACACTTCCTAGACAGTTAGGAGCTTCATTTGTTAGCATTAGTCATGAAAGCTTCATGATCTGGCAAATCTCTGTCACTGCACAACTAATGCTGTTAAAGTGTTCCCATCTCCATTGTCCTGTTTCTCATATCCGTCTCTGCAGATGGCTTGTCTTTGCTTTTATCTGCGCTTGCTTAGTTGTTATCTAATTTACGTGGAAGGTCGGCGCCTGCTCCTGTTTGCTCGCTGTTGTGTAACTTGGTTTGGCTTCGACTCGCCACCATTTGCTCAGCTCATGTCTTGTGCTCAGCTTCTATCTGTTCTCATATTTGTCCATGCCTTAAACCCTGATCGTCGTTTTTTAAAACTTGTTTTTTGATTTGCGGCTCACTTTGGGAATCTAACCTCGCACCCGAACAGGGACTGCAGTTGAAAAGTAGCCCTTTTTTTTGTAATTCTGGCATGTTTCCAGTCGTGTTTATTAATATGTACAGAGAGAGAGAGAGAGAGAGAGAGAGAGAGAGAGAGAGAGAGAGAGAGAGAGAGAGAGAGAGAGAGAGAGAGAGAGAGACTAGGTACAATTAAAAATACGAAAAAAAAGACTAAAAAAAAAAAAAATAAAAATAAATCAGCTAATGTCACTTGCACAAAAATGTTTCGAAACTAAAAAGGGCAAATTAAAAGGATGCAGGTGCAAAAACAGATTTCACTCTTCAATTAGATTGCTGGTAGAGTTTCCTATAACTATCTCTGTGAATAATCTGAGCTGAGTGGCCGACCTCCCAACTCGAATGTAGTCTCAGAATAGCTTGATTATGAATATCCCAACTTTTGAAATATTCAGCTACACTCCAGCTCAGTGTTCGGCAGCAGCACTGACGATGCGCTGGTTTCTACGCCCTACAGGAATGATTGATTTACATGGCAGGCAGTGTATTCAGAGCGTGTCTGTCCCGGTAGCCAGATTTATGATGGTGCAAACACATGTAGAGGTCAAATAAATAAATGAATAAATAAATAAATAAAACACACACACACACTTACACTCACACACGTAGAGCCAACACTGGATCCAAAAAGTAGTGATTCTGACATCAGTTTTTTGGAGCTGTATAAAAATGTGGGTAGAAGAGAGGAGATATCTCAAATCTCTTTGCATTTATATTTCAGGCGTTTGGCTCACTGCTTGTGGAGAAAATATGGAATTATTAATCAAGAGTTGGTGTCCCTCTGAAAGGAAACGTGGTTGTTGAAGAATACTTTAAAAAATATGGATCAGACTTGTAGGTAAGTGGGTCACTCTGCCACAACAAGCGTCTGAACTGCCCCGGAAACAGACACTTTATATAGAGCGTCAAATTCTAATTCTCTCAACATCACCTGACTAGAACCTGTGTGCTGCAGTTGCTCTTTTATAGGTTATTTATAGGAGTACGGTGTTCCTGATTGGAAGATTCTGCAATAAACATTTAACATCCACTGCCAGCGATGTGTTTGCATTGCAGTGAAACCAAAGACTGTCGAGTTAACCTTAAAAACCTCGCCACCTTCAGCGTTCAGTCTACAAGCAACACCTAAACAACATCTAAAAACACAATTAACCATGGAAATGTTCTTTTCTGAGAAATGGGTCTTAGCATTGCATGGGTGTTGTAGAAATAGTCATTTAAGAACCACTGGCTGTTAACTTTAAGGAAGACTTATTATAATTAAAGTGGTGTCATGCAAATTGTGGCACCTGGGTGATGGGAGGGGCAAGAAAAAGCAAAGCATACAGCGTTCAGACACAGCTGCTTTACAGAGGTCATTGAAATGCATAACAATAAAGCATTATGAAATTTGAAAACTGCATTTAAAGGGACTACATGTTTTTATATGCGAGCGGATTGTAACACACTGTGGAAAATGAGACCTTCCGCGTCTCTCGCTGTTGCCTATAAAAGCCTGTGGACTTTGTTTAAGTTGCTCTAATGATAATGGACTGTGGATTTCTTTGTGAAGCGCTCGGCTCTGATTTTCCACGACAGTCAAAAGGATGGAGTGACTTTATATGCATCCCAGCGCCTCGTCTCGGTGCCTCTCACTGCTCTGCTGACGGAGAGGAACAGTAGCTAACGTAAGCTCACAAATGGAGTCTGCTAACATTAACTAATGACAGTAAATGGTACACTTTAATGTATTAAGCCCTGATTTAAATGAGTTCACAGGAATCTAGTTCCTCATGTTGGGAGCAAAAAAGAACACTAAAAGCTGCCTCACTTTGCTTGGTTTTAATCTGGGAACAAGGTGGTTTGGATGCTGTGCAGATGTTAATCAGAAACGCATTTATATAAATACAAATCGAGAACTGTGCAAAGCCGTGAAAGCAGCGAACATAAAGATCCGGATGCACTGCATGGTGAGATCCTCTTAAAGGAGACTGATGATGTGGCAGCTGCTGTACTGGTTAGGGAGCGTTGGGTCCCCGATGCTCTGGCTTGAAAGCCCTGCCTGCTTATGATGTGTAAAAGTGCAGCAACAGAGGATTAAGCCTCCCATTCATTTGAGTAAGCACTGGGGCAAATCAATTCTTTTTTTCTGGTCCTGAACTGACCCCGCCTTGTACATGTCACACAGAGTTCAATCTTCTCTGACATATGAAACTGCAATTCGCTCAATGTCTAGCCATTTAAGTGCAGCGGCAAAAATACAGCAAAATCAAAAACAATAAATATTGCAGGCCTGCTTGGCTGCAGCGAGCGCAGAAGCTGTATAATTTGTGGGCATCTGTTATTAGCCCGCAAGCCATGCTGTAGCGGCTGCTGTTTATGCATACAACCTTGCCCATGCCATTTCCTCTCCCACCTGTTTTTTTGGCACCCTACTCATAGAAATTTGGCCGAGCAAAATCCATACCTTAAGGCAGCGAGGGCGAATCAATGGGCGCACACGAACAGGCCAAAGTGGCATCACAAGGCTCCCATCCAGCTGCTTTCAGTAGCTGCTGTTAACAGCTGTGCTGCCCACTGTGTGAAGCTTACTCTATATTCAAAAATAATTCACTGTGGTCAGGTAAATTATGTTTTTATATTTTGTGTGAAAATCTGAACAAAAAAGGAAACTCTAGATTTTTGTTTCTATATTTCAAAGATCACGGTGCTCCTGGTTTGGTCGATTTCCATATTGCTGTGTACTGTATAAACATAGAAAACCTGTAGCAATGTGGCAGCAGTATGTGCCAAAAAAAAATATAGTAGATCTCATAAAAATACAGTATTTGTGATTAGCATTAATATAAGATTCATGTTGATTAAGTCAATGCTCATGTTTTGGCCTTTTTAATGTTTAATTAAGGATATGAAGACATACAAAAAAGATGCCTTTAATACCTTTAATATGGGTGAAAACGTACACTATACATACTCAGGATTACAATTGCAAATGAGCGCTGGTCTTAGTTGGGTTTTATTGTATATATTTTTTGATGAAAACTCACACATGTAATCAATATTCAACCCACTCATAAACATTTGATTTACTATTTAAAAAAAACATCCAAAAAATCAAAACAGCTTCAGCTTAACACAAGTACACCTGAATCGGCATCTGCGTATGCTAGCAGAACTAGCAATTTTAGCCGTTACCAATACAAGTCTTGATGTTCTGCACAGACACATAACACCAGTATGTGAGCAAGTAGCATTTGCGTTTTGGATCATGACAGCGACAGTGTATATGCTAATTATATGGTTAATGAGTTACAAGGAAAGTCTCACTTTATTTTGCTGGCTGGAAAAATGAGGAATCAATCTCACTGTGATAAAGAAACAGGACAGGGAGCCCACAGATGAGGCAGGAAAGCCAAAAAGTGAATAATTCAGATCTGTACACAGCTACTGTTAGCATCATCTAGCTTGTAGAAATCAGCTAATAAGCTGTTAATATTTATTTATTCCTCATCTGAGGCATGTGCTGAACTATGCTCATTCTGCCACGTTAAGTGGTTCTATAATAACATTTCCACATTAAAAAAAACAAAAAAAAAGACTCATAATTTCACTTTTTGGGCTCATTTTGAATAACACCACTGTCTAACCACCCATAACATCACATTACATAAAACTGTATGTCTCTCCCAAAAGCCACTTCTTTGTGACTTACAGCGGGCAACTTCCCATGCTGGCAGCTTTAAATATGCATCCAGTGGTAAGTGTTTGAAAATGTAACCTCGCTTCACAGAAGTCATGTCATTTGATGTCGTCAAACTGCACACAGCGCGCTCCTGTTCGCCCCCTTTGATCACTTTTATAGCAGACAGAAGAAACAGACTCGGAACAAATGGAGTGACGGTTCCCAATAAAACAACTATTCATCTGGGCAAACAGGGGACACTTACATGTCCTCATTTACAAGAGACGGGGTGCCTTTGGATCCACTGTTGCTCACGAGTAAACAGCAAATAGCAAAATAATATATTAAACAGCACATAATGCACAGGACCACTATCTACGCATTACTGATGTAGTATTATTTTACATAGGAAAATCTGCCTACTGCAGCTTTAAAGCTGGTATGGTCAATTTGATTTATCACAATATGAATTACGTCTAAAAAATATGCTGATCTGACCGCTTTAGGATAACAGCAGAGTGATTTATGTAGAGTATGATCAAGCCAACTTTGCACACTGCTAAATTAATTATCCCTTCTTGATTGTACAATAAAGAGAAAATTGAAACCAGCACCAAAAACGTACAGGATGATTCATGACCAGAACTTCCATTTTTTTCCTTTAGTGCTGCGAGAGATACATTAGCTACAGTGCTGCAGGATAAAAATCCCTTTTAAATTTATTGAAACATCAAGCTGCTGAAACTGTATGGCTAAGTGCAGGGCTTGCACTGTGAGGAACTGATGTGACACTTAATTTATACAGCTTATATATTAAAAGCTGACTCCCATTATGTTTTGGACGGGTAATGGTGGGTAGCCTGTGTTCTGCTCTGTGGCATTAATGTGTACAAGTAAAGTCAAGGTCAACTTAACCTGCTGGTTTTCTTTTTTCTTTTTTTTGGTGGGGACAGTATGAGCCACACAGTGCAGAGCATGCCGAGTTCATGGTTGCTCATCTGTACTCACTGCGCTCTCGTTCACATCAAACACACTCAGAATCTCTGAGGAGTTTTCAGTGTATTTATTCTGTTTCTTCTCTATATCCCTTGTTTTAATATCCGTTAATTATTTACCATACTTTTTTTTTCCTTTTTCTCGAGCATTCTTGTCTTTTTGTTTCCTTTTTAAATCACCTCTTGACAAATCTTCTTAAAGTGCTCTGGGAATTGATTTGACCTAATTTGACTTGACTGCTGGATATGTAGCTCCCCGGGCTGCGTTAAGCTCAGCAAATTAGAGTGAAACAGTTCATTGAAGGATAATAGCGCAAAAGGATGAACTCTGTTGTTGAAATCACATTCATCGCTCACTGGAGTGTCTGGTTCTCTTCGGCAGAACGCTTTGGAAACAGGCACGCGGCGACGAGAGAATTTAAGCACCGATTTCCACACTTTGTGAATTTTTCGCTCGGCCTTGAAGATTTTCACATCTAGCAGAAAAACGTAATCAGCTCAAGGGACGACAGTGAGCTTGTGTTGTGCGAGAATGACCTGTGGCTTGAAATACCTGTTAGTTGAAAAAAAAAAAAGAGAAGGGATCAGGTCAGGTTCTAATAGATTTGTTACACCTGCAGGAGGATTCTACTGCTTCAAGGCCAAATCATAAAAAAAAAAAAAAAAGGTTTATATCAGGCGAGGACAATTTAGAGGAGAATGAGTTGTAAGTGAAAGCGTGTACATAGTGCTCACACCTGCCCTGAATCATGGTTATGTAATACTGTATAGATAACAACTTATTATACGTGTAGTAGCGAGTAGCAACTTGGGTGAGTGATGGTTGGACTCCTCATCCAGGCATTCTGACAACCACTCATTAGGGGTCGGTATGGAACCTCCTTTTACTTCTTACCAAACGGTGGTGATAGTGACGTGAAAAGCAGTTTAGCCAGCAGCTCTGACTTTGGTTCAACAGTAGGGCGACACAAATGTGGGTAATTCTTGATGCTATGCTATGAATTTCTACAGGTGCAGCAAAGTTTTTTTCCAGTGTTTCTGCTGGTGATGCTGCTTGCTGGTTACTAAACTCTGCATGTGGTGACTTTAAAAGCTGCTGCTGCTGCTGTTTGTTTCTCTGCCTCTCAGTCAAATTTAAACTTAAACGTTTTTTTTTTTTTTTTTAAAAACGGTGTAAAATCACGGATTGGCTCAAGGTGCTGTGGAAAACGGTCTGATTCTTTCACACGGCAACACGGTCGGAGGTTTAAGGACAAATTACCATAATGCCGACACTTTAATGTAGTTGCAGACCAAGGAAGTCCCTGAGTGCCTGGGTCCAAATCCACAAATCATTAAGTCTGCAAGGTGGTGCATGAGGCGACGCAGAGTTAAGACTACATTGACCAAATTACTCACAAATCATTGCGATACAGATGCAGTGCTGTATTTTGTGTTTAATCACAGACTCAAGGAAAACGTGAAACATCTAAATGCCCCCAAAAGAAATAATGCTAAACATTAATAAAATATTAAAAAAATGGGGCATCAAAACATCCCCTGAGGTGCAGGTCCTGTCAGGGGCTCAGGAAACCTTGCAGTCTTGTGTCCATGTCAAAATATTGTTACTCTTAACCTCTGAAACACAGCAGCTTGGTCAACGGCCTCTAGCTTCACACTATGACCCTCTACTTCTCCAGCATCCTTGGTTTTACAGTGAAGGGCTGAGCAGCAACACATGCAACATCTGGTTAAACTTCAAAATAAAGCTTGGAGACAAACATTTCACATTCCACATATTAGAACTTTTGGACCGTTATTAACATTGTGAAACTGTCACATTTTTTTAGGTTTAGACCAAGAAAATGAACTTGGTTAGGTTCAGGAAAAGAGCTAATTGTCAGACTCAGACAAAAGGAGAGGACTCAGATGCAGAATGGCAGAGGTAAAGTCAGGTTTTATTTATCTGAATTGCAACTCTTCAGACAGAATGATAAAGTAAATTGCTATGAAACTCTGAGATACAGACAAGACAAACAAGACATAAAACACAGAAGAAACAAGACGCTCCCAAAGGAGGAAAGCCTACACTAAAGGTCTAGAAAGATGAAAATTAAATAAACAAAAAACACTCCGAAGAGGACAGCACACAGGCTATGAAACTTAACCACTCTCAATAAATACAAAGGGTACAACAAAAGGTGCTCCACAAGGAGGAAAACAAAAGGCTATGAAAAACGATAAACTGAAAATCAAATCCTGACCAGAAAACTATGAAATCAAAATCACTCTTCTCAAGAGGAACTATAACAGAAAATAAAACTTGGCAATACTTAACTTTCAGATATGCAAGACTGTGAACAGGGCTTCAGTACACGACAGGACAACGAAATACTTTGGCAATGCGGACAGGGAAAGACAAAGACTTTATACACATGGGGGAGGGGAACACAGGTGAAAACAATCAAGGATTAGGGATGACGTCAGACCCGGGACACAAGGCAAGTGACCTGAAACGAGAGGAGAGTTACTTTTCAAAATAAAACATGAAATTCACAAGACAAATAACCCAAGACAGGACATCCTTCACCGCGATGTGACACTAATAACTGTTCAGTCATGTCAGCTATCTTTAAAAACACGTCAGTCTTCACCCTTTGTAACACACGGACCTTTTGTCGCTCTTTACTACTGTGCTGAAGAGGTGCTTCCAGAAATGAGAGGCGAGAGGGGTAACTACAGTGTCAGAGCGGAGGGCCACCGGCCAGGCTGCTGTATTTGACGCTCTGGGAGTGAGAACTGGCTGTCACAGTCGATGCATGTGGGCCAAGTCTGCAAGGGTAAACATTCAGATACAGCCAAGTTAAACCACAAGCCACAGTTATGAATTTTGGTATCACTTTTAATGGCACCCAGAGGAGGATTAATGATTCTGACGACCTCTGAATTTCCCTCCGATGCCACTTTCAGGGTCATTGGTTCACAGTTTTTCAAAAAAAACCAAAAAAAAAAACCACACCTACTTCTTCTCCAAGCATAAGATGGATAAAAATACTTTCCAAATCTGTGAATCGAGAGCGATATGAGTGCATCAGAAACGAGTGAGCTTTGATCTCAGAGGACTGGGACTGGATTGTGATATCAAATTGTTCTTTCAGGCTGGCACATTGTCTGTGAGACTGTGAACAATTACGTTTCCAATTATTCCACCCGTTCAGTTCCGTCTTTGTCATCACTAATAAGTCATAAAGAAGTGGCTCACAGAGTCACACCTAATTTTCTTCAGTGAAAAGTCACCTGCTGTGCAGAAGAATTGCTGCTTTAAAGGTGGATGTGGATTCTGCAGTGGAGCTCTAGAAATGACAGCCTGCTCGAAAAGTCAAAGCCTATTCGTCTCTTGAGTCTTTGATGCTCGGCTCAAACAAGGCTGTCATAAATCGGCTCTGTGAGATAAAATGGGAAGCAACTCAAATCACAATGTAAACACAGAAGAATTATACGGAGGATGCAAGTTTCACCTCTTACATCCCTCGGGGAGAGTGGGAGGACAACCACCTGCTCCTCGCCTGTAAACGTCACATCATCATAATATGAGAAAACTTCGGCAAAGACAAAACCTGAGACTCTGAGGGTCAGTTTAGTGTCTGTGTTTATACCCTAGCCAAGAAGATTTCACCAAAAACACATCCGAGTTAAAGCTGGACATTTCTTTATGTTGCAACTTTCCGTGTGGTTCAGTTGAATTTTCTATTTCTCTTTTGTCAACGCAGTGCTCACGCTCTGGTTAGGTTTAGGCACAGGTACCATTTGGATATGGGTCATCGCCACACTCACAGATTGTCCAACATCCCGTGAATAATAGCTGGTTTTAATTGCCATAAAAAAAAAAAACAAACAAAAAAAAAACAGATGGAAATCCACACAGTCACCAGAAACACTGCTGAAAATGTCCACAGCTCTGCTTAAGAAATCATCTGGCTGCGAGGCCACAACAACAGATGGAAACGTCAGCACGCGTTTTAAAAAATATATCCCGTGACTTAAACTCCTGTTTTCTGTCTGGCAGCTTTTTTTTTTTTTTTTGTTAGACCCCCAGCCACCTTCTGCTGCGGCAGGTGGCTAATAAGCGTATAATGTGGATGTGATATGCCACGTTTGGTACGAATGTCAACCTTGGACCTATCTGTGGTTTGCAATGATAACATTATATCCCGGGGACTGTGCTGTTTACGCGCCTGCCTGGTGACAATAGAAAATAGGTGTTTTTCTGTAAAAGAAGTGAGTCAGGTGAATTCATCTTCACAGAAACAAATTTGGAGTTTACGTCTGCTCATTAAATTCTCTTTTCCCTAGTTCCTATTCTGCAACTTTTCCTTTTGAAAGAAGAATTAATTAGATCCAAACCATTACAAATAAGTTGAGTAAAAGGAATAGTTTGGGCAATTTGAATTACTTTGGAAAAGATTAGGGTGATTTTTTTGATTATTATTTTATTTTTTCCCCATCCATTCTCCTGTCTGCTCTTTCCTGCCTCATGCCCACTCTCCTGTCACTGCAGATCAGCCACTCCTGCTGCCCAGCAATAGCCCCTTTCCTGCCATTCCCTCCCGCTCTCCCCCATCAGCCCTGAAGTACAAATCTCAGCCTGTTTCCACTCACTCTTTGCCATGTAGTCTACTGTGCTTACACCTTAGCGGTCCGGCCTTTTGTTCTGCCTCCCTAGCCATCATGCTTCTGCCCCTCTGCCTAACCCCTTTCTGGGTATGTTTGCCTGTTTTGATCTGCCTGCCTGGTTTTGACTCCCTTCTGTTTTTTGACCAGAGGAAATATGAACTTTAATACCATACTCAGACTTGGGTATTTACTGAGCCTCTACAGACACCTGCGCTTTATTATAGAAGTTTAAAATAGTTTAAGAGAATGGCGCGTAATCATAATTCACTGTACAATGACTCTGACAGGAGCAATTTTGCATTACAAAGCTCCAGTTCTATGCAAGACACAGCTAAAGGTAGTTTTTCAGCTGTGGAGCTTAAATTCATAAAAACAATGATGGTACAAACTTGTATTTGCATGGGTTTGGAGTCACTGCTGTATTCAAACTCAGTTGTCATAACGTTTTATTTCACTGGCAGATTGCTTTTTGTTATATTTCATCCATATAATTATTTCTCCAACTTTCCAAGGCCGTGACATCCTTCCAATTGCTGGCTGTTACTGTTGTATTTATCATTTTGGAACAGAGAAAGAAGCTAAACGTCTGGAAAAAAAGTAAATGTGAAACTCTGTACAACTTCACTTTGCCTTCTTGTGGATAAATCGACTTTTAATTTCCCCTGATGAACAACTCACAAAAAAACAACCAAGAAAAATAAATTAAAGTATGGACTTTGTAAATCTAATCTCCTAGTCCCATTGCATCCCCCAAAATATTCAAAGTAATGATTCATTTAATTTCCTAAAACATTAAATTGGCATCAGTTAGTGTTGAACAGTTAAGGAAATTGTTCTCATTTAGGTTATTCCCAAACTGAACACCTGCTCCCAAAAACTCTACCAACGAAAATATTTAAAAATAGTACTTTTAGAATAAAACAAAAAATACTAAATAGTAATTTGCAAAATACTTATATTTACACATTTGTACTTGCCATACATTTCTACAATAAGTTTCACATCACATTCATATTACATATTTATGACATGGCTTATGAGGAGATGGAGTGGACGGTGGGACAGGTGGTTACAGAGTGAAAAGGCTCCCAAGCCAGTAACCAAAGTTCAAACTGTGTGTGAAAGCACTGGATGTTTTTTTAATAAGGGACCGTGGTGTTTCAATGTTTGTGAGCATCACGTCACACCATCTTGCACGGAGACCTTAGGAACATTTCAAGTTGTTTGTGAATACTGATACAGTATTTTAGAAAAGCGTTTGGCCGACCTCCAGCCAAACCAGGCATTGTGAGCCAAAACATGATCTTCTCCTAACCCTTTCCAAGTAGTTTTTGCCAGACCATGAGCACAGTTGTCACAAAATAACAGAAAATTGGTGGTAAAGAAAACCACATTTACAACATCAGGACGTGTAATGTTTCAACACATTCACGGATTAAAACGCACAATGCCGACACGCAGAGTTGGGATTCAGCCATGCATTTATTCTGCATATAAAAGAAGAGAAAGAGATACTGGCCAATAGTTTTTAATTCAGCAGATGAATATAGTGCATAGTGCAGAGAGGTAATGTTGTATTAAACCTGAAATTCAACAGCCTCACTGAATGCTCGATGAATGAAGGGAGCTCATTACAGTTGTCAGGTTTGGAGAACCAAATCCTGCGAGCTAATTGGTGTGAGCTGTGAGAGTAAAAGAGTGCCATCTCTCAATGCTGGCTTCTCACATAATGAAATAAAAGCAAACACGGCAGCATGTAAATGGGTAAAGCATAATATTCATTATGGAAGTAATTACAAAAGTGCAATTCAGTCAGCTGGCTCCCTCGGATGGGACTGTTCTGATGTGAGGTTTGTGTGTGGAGCACACTGCATTTCAGGGGTTCTTCACAAAATGTATATGCCCAGTTTGAACGACGTCTTTCGACTACTCCTCCACTAAGTATTGACTTTTTAAACTTATGTGACACCAAGACTGGACTCCATGTTTTGTATGCAGACTTCTAAATAAGATATTTGTCTGGGAAGCAGCCACAGCAGATGTCAGTCAGTTTCCTGCAGCCTCTCCTCGCAGCCTCACAGTGCCTCGGTGGAACAACAGGCTTAGCGCGGCGCTTTCCATGCCACTTTCAATTACAGTCATCCTCATCAAATCTGGCCTGCCGAATTCTTTTTGCTCAATATCATGCTGCCTGGAAGTGCTCGTGTTAAAAGCAAACCACCCCTGCTAAGCTGCGGCAGTTTTCTGAAAAATGTCTGTACATGTGCGGTTTCTTTGCCGTGAAACGGGTGACAAGAACAGAAAAAGGGGGGAAGGAAAGATTGTAAATTACTGCTTTAGTGTGGAAAAACAATTACTGATGCGTCACATTGTTATGTACCAGTCGAGTGGGAATCTAGAAATTGCATGTAGTGTGGCTCCCGGATGCCGGCTGCGCGTTATGAATCAAAGTTTAAAGTAGTGCTATATTATAAAATCCCAAATGTGACCATTGCCCAATACAAACCAAAATTCACCCCAACCTTCTCCAACAAATACAAAATCAGTGCTCATATTTATAACAGCATCTCAGCTCACAGTCTCACGAAAATGTGTTCAGAGCAAATGTGTTTCGCTCAGATGGGATGACTTCAGATAGAAAGAAAAACCTCAACTTGTTGATGTTGCAAACCTTTTTTTATGGATAAAAATAATTTCAGTTATGTCACTTGTGTTATGCAACACAACTTAAAAACAAGTCAGCTTGAACTTCTGCTCAAACTTGAGACTTCTGAGGGAAGAGTCCACCCCAACCTTCTCCTCCTCATCTTTGTTATGCACAGAGATCAGAGGTTTCCCAATGTCCTGATGTGAACTGAGATTTCTCAAGATCTAGGTCACAGGCCATCAGGAGCTATTGGGTGCACCTGTGAAGTTCTCCCTCAGCTGACTGCTGTCAGCTGACTGCAGTCAGTCAGCGGTGAGACTATGTAAGGCAGCTGCAGCTCCCCTGCTCAGATGATTGTGTGTCTTCAGAGAGTCAACGCCATCAGTTGGCTTTCTGTGAAAATATAGGTTGCGTGTGTTGATTTTTTTTTTTTTTTTTTTTTTGGCCAATTACAATACATTTAGTTTCCACCCCTGTTCAGTGACTCCCACTTCACCTTTGTTTTTTTTTGGGTCCAAATAATTTTGATAGAATCAGTTGGTAGCTGTGTGTTTTATTCCCAACTCTTTTAGACACCGAGGGACCAGTTTACATTGACCCTTATTATGATTTGTGCAGTGCTTTGTAAGGCCCCCAATCTGTGACCACTGTCCTTGAGATTTAGTTTTTTGGGGAAACGTAACAACTTTATATTGCTATATTAGTGGGGCATCTAGAGAAATAACCCTGACCTAAATTGTGAAGCATCGGGCCATTGACCAAGACACCATTTCTTTATTTTTACTCTGGAAGTGAGAATGGTCTGGAACTAAATGCTGGTGTCAACTGTCGAAAGTGCCAGAAGTGGCATCTAAAGCTGTCAGATGGGGTTTAAATGGATGCAGTCATCAGCTAGTCCAATCTGTGGGAGGCAATCCCTTCAAATGGACCAAACACGGGGCACCACCTGTTGCTCATCACACACATGTGCACACAGTATAAGCAAAAGGGAATCGAGAGAGAAAGAAATCTGTCAAATCAAATATCAAAAACAACTAGGTTTATTATAAAAGAGTAAAGAGATCTGAGACTTAACCGTTCCCTGAAGTGGCTACTTTAGAAGATGTGCTAACATGTTTTAAAAACGTTATTTAGCTGCATGTAATTCTGTTTGAATGCTCTAAATTTTACTCTCATGCGTGACTGTTAGCCTCAAAAAGCTACATGTACAGGTCTCAGTCACGATGTACCGTATCAACAAAACTCTCAGAGAAACAGAGCTGTGACAATGAATGTTGTTTTTTTTTTTGTGGCTAACAAGTCTAATTTTGCCCATTTCTGCTGTCAGATATAATACAATTCATCCAGTGGGATGCAAATAGAACCCTGCCAGTATGAATGAAGAAGCCATTAGTCTTGCAGACATGACGAGCCGAACATGTGAAGAGAAAAGTTCAATTACCTTGTTTAACAAGTGAATGGATCTGGCCCAATGTTGCATTTGATATATTCACTTCTCAGCGAGTACATTGCAAACTAAATTCCTCCTCAGAAACAATGGTTTCAGTTTATTCCTGTTTTTTTATTCTGACAACATAAGAAAGGTAGAATTAGTCCATACCAAAAAGAGAGGCCAAAGACAATAAGTGGTCATTTCTTCATTTTATCAATACAATTCAGACGGAGCAGAAGTTAAAGTTTTTCGCAGGAGAAAAATAAATGTGTCTCATTCAGATATTTTTTGAACTATCAAGTCTCCCTCTCACAGCAGTAGTTAAGCATTTGGTTGCCAAAAGCTTTATTTAGTTTTCTCAAGACAAACTGTTTTTCAACTTGTTAACAGCCTGGTGAGAAAAGACTCATTATAAACTTTAAAACTGCGATGGCTTCTTCATCACACCACAAATCCAAAATTGTATTAAAAGGAGGGAGGCTGAAAGCACAAAAACAACTACCGCCCGTCACACTGAGAGGGATTACACAACACAGGGCGGTGCGCACACACACTTCACAGGTGACAATTCAGACAAACACACTTAACAGGTAAGCTAATGATTCAAGAGCGTGCAATTCTGAGTCCACATGGATCCAGAAGCCTGCTGGTTTACATTCCGTCTAATCAGCGACTGATTTACACCAGGGGTTGTAAGGTGAATGCAATTATCTATAATCAGCTACCTGGTAGGATGCAAAATTAGCTTTCCTCAGCAACATATGGTGTGATGTTTTTCAAGCCTGTTTTGTGCCTCTTATTTGGAACACACATGATTCAGACACAAATTAATCATACTAACCATCAGTCCATCCTAGTTTTAGATTCTGTTTCAACTACACCATTTCTGAGTATCTAATGTTCTTAAAGCAGGATGACAAGTTCCAAACTTCTAAATGAAAATAAAGAAAGAATGCTTACTGTAATCATGTTCACATTTTTGTTCTGTGGTGGCTGATGGCACCGGAGCTTCATTTGGTGAATTAAAATCTTAAAAAAAGAAAAAAGTTGATCAAATATCTAGTTTAATTTTACCTACATTATCTCAAACGTTTCTGACAATGTTCAAACCCACAGAAATCCACACGTTTACTTGAGATACCTTACCTTTTTTTGGATCGGTAAGATAAGGAAGCCCAAGATTGCAACTAAATGTGATGTGACTAAAACTTAAAATGCTTCCCCACCAGCAAAGCGAGTTTGACTGCTGGATCATGTGTGTTTATTTGTATTTGCCCCCAAACAGCCAGATTTCTTGACCCTGTGTTAGCTGTAAGACAGCAGGCAATGACATTCAGAGGGTGAGTGTCGACATTACAGAACAACAATGGAGTTCACCTCTGTGGGCCGCTGCTGCAGTCAGGCTGATAAAAAGTAAATACAAAGTAAAATATAAATCCAGTTTTTTAATCCCCAAGAGTTAAGAATTAATCTCTGAGCTCTCTTCTCTGCTGTGAATCTATGATTCCAGGTGTTTATTCCTCCACGAGGCCTGGCTCTGCACCTGACTCTATACTCTAGAGCTGGTGTGTCTATGTGCACACTATCTGCTGTCACCTCTCTATTATGGACTAAATGAATGAATAAAGTCAGTGTTGTCAGTAGTTGCTAGCCTGAAGAAAACCATAACCATATTAGGTTTTTTTTTTTTTTTTTTTACTTCAGATATGTTAACTTTCATATCCTCAGTGAGCTCTACGGTGAATCATTAATTTAGTTTTTGATGTTTTAATGAAAATATGATTCAGATATCACTGCTTATGATGGTTTTCCAGGTACGTGTGATGAATTTTTGATCATACGGGTGCTATATATAGATTCTTGCTCATGTAGGGCAGCTGGTGGGAGAGTCAGTCATGAAATCAATCACAGGGTTGGTGGTTTAATCTCTGGTTCCACATGTTGAAGTGCACTCGAGGAAAGCACTTCTTTAATTGCATCGTATGTTTGCGTGTGCAGCGGCGTGTGCACCTGTGGCCATTTGTGTTGACCAGTGAGTCGAGCAATCTTATTTGCAAGTAAACAACAAAACAAAACAAAACTAATAGACATCAAACTAATGATGTTACTCGATTTTTAGCATGAGAACAAAATGACTTCCTCTATCCCTTTGTTCAGTTTGAATCACAGAGCCGGTGCTGCGGCTCAACAACCCCGACAAATATTCCCCCATCGCTTACATTACAGCCGGGTCGGCAAATGCACAGTAAAAATGTGGTCTTTTCCTGAAGGGGAGTGGGGTGCAGGTGCAGTTCACGAGCCACCGGTTGCCGTTCCTGAAGTGAGACAAGGGTCACAGGCGAGGCAGGAAACGTCCAAGAGCTCCCCACTTGCAATCATTAGAGCCAGATCAGTCTCAGTGGGCCGATATGAGGCCAACAGCTGAGACAGAGCTCTGACCCTTCCCTGTGGTGACTAATGGTTCCACTGTTGCTCTCTATCTCCTGGGCAGAAGTGTGTCACCCATTTCAAAAGACCTCTGGGTGTGCAAGCTGGAGGCGCCCATGGCATATGTTACCCCACATTGTTCGGTACATTATGAAAATAAAGTAAATCCCACATTTGCCTTTGGCAACTGTGTAGATAAGCTTTTAATAATTTAAGTCCATTTGTAATTCATAAATCAACCAAATACAGGAGCCTGTCTTATATAACTAGTGCTCTTGCTGAGCTGCATTTCCAAATGTCGGATGCTTTTTTTGGGAGACGGTTTTTCTCTGTTATACCACAGTACTTTTCATTCTTAATGTTAACAACCCAATTCACTGATGTGGCTGAAGGTAAACAGCATAATTCCCTTCCCCAATCACTCCTATCCAAAAGTAGAACACCAAAATGGGAGTCGAAGACAAAGGGGAGTAAAGGAAAGTGAATAACATTTGGGACACTCGTGTGGCAAAGCCTGAATACTAATTCTTATCTGCAAATTCCTGTTATTATATTTAGCTCTGCTTGTGGCCTGGTTTTAGGGAGGACTTCCATGGTTCAGAGTGAAATATTGATCTCTACAGGATCCATTGCTAAAGAATTTTTGATAAAGAAAAACAAGCATTAATGGTTTCGAGAGGATTAATCCTAATAGTTAATACTATCCTCTGACTACTATAAGTTGCACCATGGAATTGACATTTTTGGTTCCGAGTTTTAAGATATAATATGTAAGAATTCTGCATTAAAATGTCTAAGAATGACTAAACTTTGGTTATATATATTTTGATGAGTAAAGACTTAATCCCCAACACTTCCAAAAATGTTCAAACCCAGAGAAATCCACAGGAACACTCAAGGTAACAGGTGTATTTCATTTGGCCGCATATTGCTACTTTCAGGATGGGGAAGTCATCGAAAAAGAAATACATATATATATTTTTTTATAATAAATGAAGCATTACTTCTTGTGTGCTTGAGTCACAACAAATGTGTTCACCACCAAAAAGTGAGTTTTACTGCAGAATGATCTGGGATTATTTGTGATACATGCATTTTGCCCCAAACAGCCAGATAAGCTGCATTTCTTCACAGGCGATATCTCTGTCAGATGTGTCCATCTTCATCACTGGACTATCTGTCTTTATGAAGTAGAAATATTAAGACATACACCCACCCATCCTCTACAGAAGAGGACTTCAAGACACGGTTTATTCATTTAACTTGTCAACTGTTAGCAAAACATGCAACATTACATGACCAACAAGGTCACGCAGCAACAGATGCTGCAGTGACCTTTTCAGAAGCCGACACGGTGATAAGAACACAAAACTTAAAAGGATTTCCAGAACGGGCTCAGGTTGCCTCACCATTGTATTTGTATGAATATGTTAAGAGCGGAAAAATGCAATAATGAAATGTATTCATATGAAAATGTCATGAAAATCAATTAACTATGAAGCTTTAAAGTTCAGGTTCTGCATACCCTGTTCACATCGAGCTGTGATCTCAAAGCTGCAGAAAGAGATTTCCTCCTGGCAAAGGCGCGCATCGTCGCAGGGATTCACCGGCTCAGATAAAGCCAGACACACATGCACACATACAAACACATTTAAAATAAAACCACAATGTTTATGGATGATACAATCTGGACATGATTGAGCCATAGGTAAGGAGGGGAGGATTTAGAAAAACCTCAATTAGGTGCGGGTGCAGTGCGGATTGCATTCTGAGTGGGAAGGCTAACGCTTTTTACAATGGGTCACAAATGAAGGCGAGGGGCGAGCGAAGAGGTGGGCCCTGATGCCACTGATTGGCTTCAATCATCGTGGGTGATTGGGAGACAGGATGATGGAGGGTCCTGCTCCCGCCTCACTCATCACTGCTCCAACTCGTATGGATTCATTTATTTGAGTCGTGGACATTTAGTGGGCTGAGTAGAGTGAGCAGATGTATAGACGCAGGCATACAAAAAGCAATTTAGGTCGCCTTTTGTAGTATTAGCGCGCCGTGGTACAAATGTAGTGTCCTGTCAATACCGAGAGGAGCAATAAAGCAGACGAGAGAGGGGGAATGTACTGTGCACGGCAACCTCAATAAGCGCCGCATTTCAGTCATTACATTTGAACTGTTCTGTAATGATCGGCTAATTTCGTAGAACAAGGTGGTCGAACGCCTGATGGAATACAAGCACCACCCGAAATGTTGCTAACAGAGCACAGCTAGTGCAGACAGTGACCTTGATACTGTCCAGGGAGAGAGCAGCAGGCGGGCAGAATACACAACACACCCAGTCACTCTGCAGCTAATGAGCGAGTGCACTGCTCAGCTTTATCTCTCTAATTAATGATTGAGCCGTGGCTGCTCCAGCTCCTCCTGGATATACGCACATCAGCTCTGCTGGGGACGCAACTGTAGCGACTCGCATGAGACTATAATTTGGAATCAAAAAGCAATTATCAGGTGAGTTTCCAGGTTATCAGGACGTGAAGTGTGAAAATTATAAAAAAAAAAAAAAGTAAACATGTTTTCCCCATTGAAGTGTAAATTTGTGATTTGATTATGTTTTTTGCTTTTTGTGTGCGTTGCTGCAAAATTTGCATCTCCGTGTTCAGTTCATCAAGGTTCACGTATCCCAATTAAAAATGGAAGCAGTGCTTGTAAACAAAAGTCACACAGATCTTTATTTATTAACAACTTTTTCATTGTGGGATGAGGTTTGAGCAGCCAGGGGAGGCAGAGCATCACCAGGTCTAATTGTTTCCTAATGATAAGGATTTAGAACTGTTGTTGCATTTTGTGTTCTCGAGAAAAGTCAGTTCGGTGCGCCGTCTCCTGACCTGTTGCCCAAAGCGACACATCAGAAGCTACGTGTTCAAGTTTAATGTCAGCGCCTCTGACTGCTCAATTTTTAAAGTAGATGCTCATATTTTCCAGCTCCATACTACGCAGTGAATCTGAGTTTTGAGTTCTTGAAAATGAAAAGAACTTGGACACTCCATCTCTTAATATAATGCTCAGTTCAGGAGCCTAACTGTCAAATCTTTAGAAACATCTTTGAGGAACAAAGACAGTATTCAAATATATAGTGTATGTTAGCAGTGTAACATTATTGGTTGATAATCCTTTTAAATAGTCCAATTTCAGAGAGGACTTTTACAGTTTCTCAAACTATGCTTTTCATCCCACATGCAATGTATTTCCCCCCATTAATGGCTTTGAAGGAGCTCTTCCTTACTCAAATCAGGATACTAGGGAATACAAAATGTTGTGTTCTGTAGCGACTGTAAAAGAGAAAATCATAAATGAAGCTTCTTGTTTTTGGTTTCCACTGTCAGTGTTTTGTCACCTTCTGTTAGTACTGAATGATAAAGCACACTCATTTCTTGGAAACCAATCGACAGTCACATTTATATTGTACCACGTTTTCTAATATCCTACATGGCGCTATTATTGGGTATGAAAAGAGACAGTCTCTGGGAACAAGAGCGGGTCGTAAATAGAAACAATATGAAAACAGAATTAAATACAAAACAGTGTTTCTGCAAGCAGAAATAAGTGCTGAATTGCAGTCCTTAATTTCAGATCAGTGAGGCTCCAAAATAAACGTGAGCGAGAAATTCAGTGAGAAACAGTGAATAAGGGAAAAAAGAGCCAACAAACCAAGTGAGGGAGTTACTCGTCTCACAATGTTCTTTTATCTTAATATAGCTGCTGAGCTGAAGATTTCCTCTAAACCTGTGAGCAAGCTGTCCTGTGTCCTCTTAACAATACATTTTAAAATGTATTATAATATTTATGTGTATTTATTGCAATGGGCACAAAAATACATGTGCGAACACTGGATGTTCTATGGAGGCGACGAGAGGGACGGTGTATTTTTACGCAGTTAACAAAGAACTGTAAAGCAAACAGATTACACATTTATTCAGATAAGTTAAATATTTCACTTCCCACAGGCTCTAACAGGTTCCCACGGATTGCAGTTACAGTGCGTCAGTGTTACCAGCGAAAATATTACCCACTCGGAAAGTTGTGTAGAGTTGGCAGCCAGACTTTCACGAAGCAAATGTCAGTCAGCTCACAACCTGTATTGATGACTGGCACAGATTCACTGTCAGATATGTTGTCTTTATTTCGTTACGAAATAAACGAGGCAAGACTGCACAGAGTGAAAAATCATTTCAAAACAAGTCATCAGTCTAATGTTATTTCCCATGATTGCATTATTGGAATCAATGCTGAAATTGCAGTGGGGGGGATTGATTGATCATTAAAAAGCTGTAAGGATAGATGAACATTAACTGCTCTTTATTGAACAATAAATGTTTACAGATTAAACTTTCTGAAATCTCACACAGCCTGCCCGTCTTCAAGATTTGCTGGACACATCACAGAAAAAGGCAAACACATGTCACAATACATCACAACATGTTTTTTGTTTTTTTTTCTGGAATGAAAGGAGAGTTTGTGTATTTGTGACATCAGAGGCACACATTCTTCCAGCCCAGTGGCCAGGATAAAATGTTGGCACTTAATGTTTCTGCAAACCAAATAAAAATAAAAATCTAAAACCGGAAGAAACATAAAGTTTCAACGTTACTACAGCAACTGAGTTCTGTCTTCTGTCTTCTCACCCCCCCGTTAATACATAGAGACGGCAAAAAGACTAGAAATAGACAGCCATTATGAAAACACATACTTATATCAGCCAGCCACAGAGACTCAAGATTAAAAGTCACCTAGCAGTACAAGATGGGGTAGCAGCAAATGTAAAATTTTCATGCAAATGTTCTTTGATTTATGGCAGCGGAGACCAATAGTGTTACTTTTATGCCCAGGGGAAACAGAAGCACACAGAAGCTGTTTTTCTCCTCCACTTCTTTCACTTTTATTCCACGAATGAGGTCGAATGAAAAGAAGCAAATGACGATCGTAACGGTTTCTAGCTTCCTTCAACTGTAAGATTGGGAAATGATTTACTCAGTCAATACGAGTAAACAACTAGATCGAGAAATGATTTACCCATTTCCCGATCTGGTTGGAGGAGAGTGTGGGAACTATGTGTTTAACGCGGAACATGCCCGAAAGCTACAGACTTGAGGCGCGAGACGCTCTGCCACTTCCATGTGTGTGGATGTGATGTTACAGTAGCAGTCCAGTCTGGACTGAAAACCAGGTCACCTTCCTTCTCGCTGCGAAGGGAAGGACTGTTTTTTTTCAGTCTGACATTGTAAATTATCCTATACCTCTTATGTCCCAAATGTTTACACAGACAGAAAGCTTAAGTGGCTGTTGGTAATTGTAGTCTTTGTTTTGACGACATTTTCTGAGACCTTCTGTGAAATTAATTTGGCTCCAGGTTGATCGTTTCCCAGATGGATTGAACTATTGTGTTATCAACCCTTAACCCTCCATTATAAGCCAGTAGATCATCAGAGTGAGAGCTATGCTTCACACAAGGTAATATTCAGCTCTGACATATAGGTACTACATTATGCAAATGGTACAAGAGGACATCATCAGTGTAAGACTTTTTTTTTTTTTTTTTTTTTTTTTTTTTTTCCTGAAACAACCTCAGGGGTTGTTTTACAAGGGCTTGCAAAACGAGAACACGTGCCTGTGTCACAGTGCTGGAGCGTGTATCCCTGCTAGCTGTGCATTATCCATTCTGCGGCTGGATTAATGGGGCAATTGATCAACGGCAGACTTGTGTATCCCGGAGAACTGATCACTCACCTACAGCAGGGCCCGACACAGGAGCACCAATCAGCACTGCAACAGCCAGAATGATTACAGACGCATGGCTGGGCTGAGCAGCCGAGGAGCCGTCACCGACTCCCACCTCCTCTGACAGCCTGACATTGATAGGCGGTGGAGCTGTGGTGGGGAGCACGGGAGAAGCTGAGGATCAGTTCAACAAGGCAGAAACCTAACAGGGATGAAAACACAGGTGTAAAGCTCAATCCCAGAGCCGAGGGCACGCTCAGAGGGAGACAAATGCTCTTCAGTGCCATCAATATAATGATGTACACTTGAAGAGGCATCGCAGTTGATCGTATAGATTGAGATAAAGATAGAACAGTTTGCATCAATTCCAGCCATCTGCAGGAATGGAGCATGGACTCACAATTGTTTGCAATTATTGGTATTTGAAAGGGACGTGTCTCGCCATTTCTTAAACTGTCGATCGGCTCAATCACCTACCTTTCACGGTAAATAACAGAAAACAGATTGAGAACCCTGAAATGTGACTTGGAATTGGCAGGGTTGCCTACCACAGGTATGTGGTATCTTGGTATAGTCGGTATATCACTACATTTGGATACAAGAACTAAGAGAAAAATGGAACTAAACATCATGGTATTAGTTTTCAATTTAGATGTTTCCTGTTTTAATTTGTACAGCTCATCCTTGTGTGACTTTAAAGCTTGTTTTTGTAACTGTGTTCCTTTCCTCAAATTCCATTTTTGTCCTGTGTTTTGTCATACGTATATGATGTACTATTGCTAATTTGAAATTGGTGAAGCCCTTCATGTGCACAACTGACACTAGCTTGAACTAACGATGGAATTCAGTCTTACAGCATCAAGATTGTTCATTTCTTCTCCTTCCTCGCTCCTCAGGAGTCATTGCTGCGGTGTCCTTGTGCTGCACTTCCCAGCGATCACTTGTCCATCACCCGTAAAATATTGTGCTCTCAGAGCTGAATATTGCCGTGAGATGGAAGACTGAGAGCTGCAGCCCTCACAATGCACTGCTATAATGCAGCGTTGAGTTTGTTGAAACACTCAATCAATGCAGGAAATGATCACTTGAACCAGTTTATTTTATCCAGCGGTATGTTATAGCTTTCACACTGAGCACAATGGAGGCAGCGAAGCTGTATGATAATGCAGTGTGATGCAATGAGCACTGCAATGGAAGAAGAGAGTGGTTTCGAGTTGCAAAACCACATGGGCCTCTGTCTGGGCTGAGCAGCACTGGAGATTCATTTGTCTTGGATTTTGTGCTGATGGAGGTTTGAGTTGTGGTGGACGCTGCTAAACAAAGGGGAATTTGTCTCAAACACGATCCAAACCAGTTTCCTAAGAGAGGCTCAGCTGAGTTTCAAGACTGTAGATCCAGACAGAGCTAGATGATGTTTGAGTAGGTTTTGATAGGAGTTTACCCAGGGTTGTTGAGGGACTTATATTTATCAGATGGGGAGCAGAGGGGGGAGGGACTGAGGAATAAGCACAACACCAGAAACTGGCACAGCTACATTCCTTTGTGTATTGTTTGCAAATACAGGCAGCATCACAAGCTGTTCGGTAAATATTCTAGCCTGCTAACTTAAAGCTACACCAATCAATATTTGTGGTCAAATGGCTATGTGGGCTGTAAAAGAGGTCGCTTGTAATGATAAACCCACAAGGGATGATCCCCCAGCTCTGCAGTATCCCTTCAGCTCTGCAAAGCATTCCATCTTCTTTCAGCTCTTGTTTTGGTTTACATGCTGCCACGTCCATTTTGATTTCCCCTTACCAGCTGCCTAGCACTTAACAGCAGACAGACAAAATTGTCCCCATGAGTTGGTAGAGAACACAACAGAGCAATGACAATGGGTGATTAAAATAAATGAAAGCTAATGTTACACCTCGATGGCTGTATATGCAACAAAGTCACCAGAATAAATGTAAATTTCTGCAATAACACAGTAAAAACACAATATTTCTTTATATTGGGAGTTTACCTGTCTTTCAGATTAATTCAATATCTTGTCACAACGTGAAAATGCAAATGTATCTGGTTTAGGAGAAGATTGTTTTCTGGATTAAAAATGCCCATTTTGTTCTGCACAAACATGACTAGAGCTGTCCTGAGGTCTCATTAAAAACACCCAGTTTTGTCGTTGTGGTGCCACTTACAGATGTTGAAACACTGCAGTCTCTCTTCAAAACTGTCCAGTGGCTTTACACAAACACAGACTCAAACCGTGGTCACTGGCTCGACAGCCTTGTTGCCTTTAACTCCACTGATCGTCCCCTCCACCTTGAAATGCAATATAGGTAATAAACATGCACTGTGAGTGTGAAATTACACAATTTGTTGACACAACAGTATAGTATTTATATAGTGTATTCTTTGACACTACTAACTTTTTTTATCCTGGCAACTGGCAGCTCATCTACATAATGTTTACTGCACCTGCAAGCGCCCCTCCAAAAGTCCATCAATAAATGTTTAAAGCACGAGTGTAAACAAGTCATACACCATGACATGGTCATCCACCACATCACAGATCTCTTCCAGGGTGAATCCAAAAGTCTGGATTTCACCACTATTGCAGGATCGTAGACTTTGCTGAAGGCTCATCCTGCCCACGAGGACCCTGAAGAAGACCTTGTGCAGGCTTCCAAAGAATCTGCTTGAGGTGCAGTCTTGTGACTTCACTGATTTGATTACCCACAGTTCAGTGCAGTATGTTTCTAAAATTACCAAAAAAAAACAAAAAAAAAAAAACACAAGGAACTCAATAACATTTATGAGACAGAAAAAAGAGGGGGGTTGTCACTGAAGAAACAGATCCAATTGGATAAGACAGAGGCTGGTGAAATAAGCACAGACCAATTTAATTAAATCAGTAACCAGACTTTAGAGAGCTGTTAATTATTTCTAGGAATTTAGCAACAATCATATTGCCTGAAGAAGCGCCTGATATGTGTGAAACTACACTGGGAGAAAAGATGTATTCAGGGAGTCTGGACGAGGGGAGGATCAATCGTTGAAGAAGGTGAGGTTGGATACCGAGACCTATAAAGAATCCAAGGTATTGATTACCTGGTTAAACGGAGGACTGTTAGCTACAGTCAGAGTATAAACTGATTAGACCCACTGTAAGATTGAGAGCGTGTGTGTGTGTGTGTGTGTGTGTGTGTGTGTGTGTATGTGTGTGTGTGTGTGTGTGTGGGCGTGCAGTACAACAGGAACAGAGACAGACGGAGAAACGTTTCGCTGAGTGTTGGAGCTGAAGAATGGCTCATCATACTATCTGTAACACTCCTGTGCTGCTTCTCATATAGCATAACTCCCTCCACCCTCTCCTGCCACCGCCTCGCTCCCCCCCACCACCCCCACCACCCGACAACATCCCATCCTAGCTCCAGCAGATACCCTCTGCTCTGTTCATTGCTCCGACCCAGCCCTTCAGTGGACTGTGCCATTTGATCCATGCAGAAGATGATTCACGCTCTGCGATCTAGGGAGTAAGGGCGGCAGAGGAATCCCTCTCTCTCTCTCTCCCCCCCTTCACATTCATAATTCAGCATCTGCGCCTTCGTCCTCCGCCTCCCTTTTTTTTTTCTCCCCCCTCCTGTCTCCTTCCTCCCACTGCTTTTTGCTGCTTGCTACTCACTGCCGTGTGCACTCCAGCACAGCATCCACAACCTGAGGTATCAGTCGTCTATAATCCAGCCATCTGGAACTCTACGTCAAAGCTACACAGGTAAGGCAAGAGCAAAAAAAAGCGCTACTTTGCCTTCATGGGATTCAGAGTTTGTGGTGTGTGAAATGTATGCTGGCTGCATGCATCTTCTAAAGTCTTTTTGGCTGATTTGCTTCCTAACTTACTGTATAATTTACCCCCCTTTCTTTTTGGAACTAGATGATATTTGGAGGAATGGCTCGAAACTGTTGCTATGGCAGCTCAGTGAGGCAGCCCCCCCCCCACCCCAAAAAAAAAACAACAACAAAAAACTAAAGAGGTCTGTGGTGAGCTTAACACATCAGGGGGTACATTAGAAACTGTCGGAGCATCGGTCGTTGCCATGCAATAAAGTTTAGTGTTCCCTGTACGAGTCACCCCCGTCCCACCGTTCCCTCCACATTGCAAACGCGCCGGCACACACACTGGCACCGTTCAGCCATTCTGCAAGGCTGCTTTACCTTCGCCCGCTCATACAGAGGAATCATGTGAGTTCAATCACTGGACTCCTGGTGGAGCTCGAAGGAAGCCGGAGTGTGGTGCTTAGCCAAGCAGAGGCAGACTAACAGGATGAAACCCCCCGTTACTTAATGTGATATCATGCATTCATGTTTCCTGTTGCAGACTAAGACTTGTATAGTGTGGTTTGCCTTTTGAAACATATTGGATATATGTGTGTTTTGTATTTGAAAAATGCATCTGGGATCGCTTTTTTTTTTTTTTTTGCTATGTAGCATGTTTATAAATGTAAATCCAAATTAAATATATAAGCTTTTTCTCTGGCTTTCCTGCAAAATGTGCTTGAGGGAAGATAATGTAAAACAAGATATGTCAAGGAAACTTCCAATGTGACATATCTGAAGAAGATTCCAGGTGCTGAATTACACATTTGTCTTGTTTTTTAAAATGTTCAACTTGACGTCAGAAAGACGTATTCAAGCTAAAAATGTCTTTTATTTCAGAGGGAATTCCTGTTCGGGGTGTCTGATTCAGATGTTCACACAGAGCAGTATGTGGCCGGAGATTGATATGCAACCCCTGCCTGGGGGAAGTGAATTGATTTGATATGCTGTGGCACACTTCTGTGTTATTTTTGTGTTGACTTTCTGCTTCATAATGCAGCAGGTGTCAAACAGGCTGCCAGAGAGAGCAGACAGGAAGAGGGAGAGAGACAAAGAGTATGTAACATCTCAGCGAGGCTGGCTGTTGATGTGCCGCTACATGAGAGAGTGTTGAGGTGCACTGAAGCTGAAGTCTGACGCAAGATTGTCAACACAGCTGGATTTCAAAGAGGCAGGCTCGGAGTGGGATATTGTTGAGATTTTTGCTATTGAGCGAGACAGGAAAGAAGTAACTCAAGCAGTGCTGTGTGCTGTGTAAAACAGCCCGTGAGGCAGCACATTTATCCAAACTTGAGCTGTAATTGTTTTGGACTCGTTCTTACGTTAGTTTAACATGATCAAACGCGTTTTCTTGCTAAATGCGACGTTCGCACCTTCCCACGCTCGCCATGCGCTCCTTCACCACTGGTGATCTGCTTTGTTAAAGGCAGAGGTTCTCATGCTTGTTGATAGATGTTATGAATGTGACACGAGTAGCACAGTGGGAAAAAGGTTGCCTCGGCTTACGGGCTTTCAGAAGAAATGGTGCCTCGGAATGAAGATGGTGGTGGTGGTGGTGGTGGTGGTGTTAAACTGAAATCAATGAGCTCTTGAAAATGAAAAAAAATGAAAGGATTTTGGTCGAGTTTTTTTTTTTGGCTTTGACTTTTTTGTATTCTGGCATCAGTATCAGTGCTATGCTGTCACAGCTGAGGTGCTATTCTGTCTTTGCAAAGGTGTTTTAGCACTTCACTCCTGAGAGATCAGCTGTCAATCAATCGGTGGGAGTAGATTTTTGTTGTTGGCTCCTGTTTTTTGTTGTTTTTCTGTAAATGGGTCAATTGCCAGTTTGAACATTATTATTTTCTGTTATATCAGACACTGTACATGAATGAAGCCTCACTAATATTGTTTTAAGGTTCACTGTGTTTTTTTTAAGGATGTAATTTGATTCCGATTTCTTTAGGACTAACCAAACTAAATAAACTTAACATTTCTGTGACTGAATAAACAAACTTCCCTTAAAGGAAGTGAACTGTACTTTGTTTACATGTGTCGGAGTGAGAGCAGTGATCTGGGCCCTTATGTTCCTCTGAGAACAGCTTGTTTATTCAGTTATGGAAAAAATAAATATTGCCGAGTTTGTGTTTCTTCTCCAAAACTACATAGTGCCCCTTTTTTAAAAAAAAAATATTATTAATGGGAATAATAATACTAATAAAAAATGTGAAATGTGAAACATTGGCGTGACAACACAATGATCAATCCTCCCACTCCAAAATAAATAAATCATGGCTTGTGGGCAAACCGGGACAACTGCGGACATCATCTTGGGCTTTGAGAAACACTGATAAACACTTTTGACCATGTTCTATTTCCATTTTGTTGGACCAAACAATTTTGATTAATTAGGAAAATAATTGGCAGATTAATTGACAATGGAGATGATTATTAGTTGCAGCCCTAACAGAGATCCAGTTCTTATTTTGATGAGCAGCAAACTGCCATTGCTAGCAGTTACTTTTCATCAACAACAACACTGGAAGGGCGGGGGGGCATTCTCATGTGTTCAAATTCTTAAAATAAGCTTTGTTTACAGCTTTCTGACACGTCACGTCTTGCACTCATTAATAATTTCTTCTCCCCTCAGCAGCAAAAGTGGAAGGAAGCAGTTTGATGTTGTTGCCCCGCTGCAGCAATTCTAAGGGGCTGTTGTCCGTGTGCAGTTGAGCGAATGTGCACTTGTGTACACCACATGTGAGTGTTTTCAGGTACTAGCTTTGGGTGTAACATCACAAAACCTGGCAGGAAATGTGACAACAACTCAGCCTGACTGACGTGCATGGCTGCACAATGCGTTATTGACATCAGGGCCGCGTGCATGTCACCTTCTCTGCAGGCGTCTGTAACTTATAACACCTGTCTTTGTGGGAGCGTAACTCCAGCTCAGGGCTATCATAAGATTAGGATCGGAGATTGTAGCGCGCGTGCCATCTCCCACCAACACTGGTTCCTTTTTTAATTACTGTGTACGACCTCGATCCTGAACCTTTACTATGCTGTTTGAGGTGTCTTAACATAACCAGATCTCATTCAGGGGTTTACGTCTTCCTCAGCAATCGACCACAGACCAAAAGAAGAGATACAGTGTCATAATAAAGTGTCAGCGCCTGAAACCAAAGCCCCTCACAGCTGTAACCTCAGTCTCTTCCTTTATACCCTCTACACAAATCAATATATATCGGCCCCTCACCAATCACCATATATTTCAATACTTGGAGCAGCAAGAGTAAGACAGTTATTATCAAAACCCTGTTTTTTTTCTCACTTTTCACAACAGTGCACCTTTAACTACCTGCAGCTGCGGTCATCAGCACATCAAACACACACCCCACGCTGTGCTCAACTCCTCCTCCACCCATAGCAAGACCAGCTAAAGGGCTTTAAATATCTCAGGACACATTACAGACAGTGAACTCAGTTTTGGTAAACACAGGATGTTTGAAACTTTCTTTCTGGGGGTATCTTTTAAGGACAAAGTCCACAAGATGTTTTCTGGAGCTTCACAGCAAAAACAGGTTGTAGCATTCTCTGAAACAACTGAAGAAGATGAGGACTTGTTTTTAAAAAAAAAAAAAATAGATAAAACAAACAAAACATAAAATGAAAGCTCCCAAATTGATTTCGAAACCTCATCCGACTTCCGATCCACATGAGGCTGAGTGGATAAATTTTTGGGTAAACGTATCCTTTAAACCAGTGACACATGAGCCGAATGTTCATCATAAAGTTATTCCTGGAATTGTGATGTATTTGTAGCACCGACCACTATTGCTCATCAAAGATGTGTCACAAAACATCCCCTTCAAATACATTCACCAAATGAGACAACGGTCATGTTGGGCGTTTGTTGACAGCGGATCAGTTTGAAATATGTCAGGAAGCAGTTTTGCGCAGTCTGTGGGAGTAATGAAACAAGGGGGAGCTGTTGTGATGATGAAGACCTGCTGATGCAGCCTGCCTGCACACCTCCAACTTCATCCCGCCATTAATATTTCTTATCAGCACTGGCTTTTAATCTAAAATATCGCAAAAATCCAAATTCTCTACTCCTATGTTTTTTTGGTCAACTCACGGTACTCCAGTCTCCTCTGTGCTGTTGCCATACCAAGCAGAAACGTTTGTCCTGTAATTATAAAAAGAAATGCAACTGTGAAAAATCACCCTACCTTTCAACTCCCAGTCTCTCAGATATTAATCACACAGCCATCGCACACCTAGCTCTAACAATAGCTACTGATACACATAAATCAATAAGCCTTCAATCAACATGTCACTTAATGTCATCTGGGCAGAGATACACAACTCTAAAATAATGATGTTACGAGGTCTTTTGTTCTTTCTGATCAAACTGCGTCACTGACACTGCTGTGAGCTGGGAGGACATGAGGACCATATGTATTGTCTTCATCTATATGCTGCTGCATTGGAATGTATATTTATGTGTTGTACTGGCTGTGAAAACAAATCAGAGGTCCAACATGCACTTTTCTAAGAAAACATTGTTGTGCTCTGCTTAATCAGACATTGACAAATTGTTATATCTTGACCTTGCGCAATTGTATCCAGGCCACAAGAGGTTCAGGAAATTTCATTATGCGAATGAAATCGTAAAAACACAGAGGCTGAGGCGTAATTCATTAATAATAAACGTAACGCTGCTCTCGTTCGAATAGGGCTATTAGCAACGGGATGGCCTCGCATCTGGGTTTCAGAGTTAACAGGATTTCATTGTTGCACTTTCCATATAGCTGTTGATTAAAAATGCCTCTAGCAGACATGTGTGATTACCCAGCTGCTACCTGACAGCGGAACACAATAAGCATAATGGTGGCGTGTGGTCGGATTACTTTGATTGTTCTCTTTGTTTTTTTCTTTTGTTCTTGTCACAAACTGACATTGACGTTTAAATGAGGCTAAAATGAGACGCTTAACATATTTAGAAAACAAAAACCTTATTTGCGGAGTAGATGTCTGCACTGTGTGACTCTGCAGACCTCAGATATGTTAAATCTTTACATTTCATGATGCAGCAAGTTCAGGTTTTTTTTTTTTTGTTTTTTTTTAGGTTCAATTTTAAATTTTATTTTGTTGCAACAACAACTTTGCTTGTGAACAAAATCATCTTGGTTAGGGTTAGAAAAAAGATCATGTGTTGGCTTAAAATACTCATTTTGGTTGCTACAAACATGGCTGGAAATTGTCCCAAGGTCTCCTTAAAATGATCCTTTTACAACCCTTATACTTTCAAACTGAGATGACCTGAGTTTGAGTCACAACACTGGATATCTTTTAAGGATTCCTGGAGAAAAGACCTAGTGGTTTTTGAGCCTAAACCTAACCAGCATTGTAACAAAAGAGAAAAAGAAAACTCGACCTAAACACATAGAAGGATACGACATAAAGATGGGTCCTTTTTTAAACTTTTCTGTCTTTTTGCATAAACATACTTGGTGAACATTTGTTCTGCCAATTGTTGAAGCACAGTCTTGAACTGTGGTCACTGGTTTGGCAGCCTCCTCGTCCACCGCTGCCCCCTCCAACTCTCAATAATGAAAGTCGGGTCATAAGCGTGATTTGAATGCGACATGAAAACTGTTGTAGAAATGTCTATGAATGATTTCGTCTTCTCCATAAAATAATACTCTTTTTTTTCCCATCTGCCTCTTCAGTCTGCGCACAATAGATTTCCTTCAGATGGAAAAGCTGCCAGCATGTCTTACGTCTGACATGTCAAACTGCATTCAGAAGAATCGCAAACCTGAGTTGACAAATTCTGAGCCCCTGCTGACAGGTGCTTGACTCACCTCGATTTTTTTTTTTTTTTTTTTTTTTTTTTTACAAAATGATGCCTGCGGGTCTCTTTCAGACTTAGTGAAGAGCAACAAGCCAAAGCCGTAAATAAAACTATTTCTCCAGAACGCCCCTCTACTCTCAGCTGCCTGCTGTATATCCATTCAAGTGCTCATTGCAAATCTATGTATTTAGAATAATGTGTCTTTAAAGTAATGAGACAGAGAAAACACGTGACACAGCAAGTAAGGAAATGTATGAAAGCTTCAACAATGCAATGCTTTGCATTGTTGAAGCTTTCATACATTTCCTTTCCTAGGGTTAAGGAAGAAAAAAAAAAACTTTAAAAGGTGAAATTTGTATTCCACATTTGAGGTTTTTCTTGCTTTACTTTAAAAACAAACAAACAAACAAACAACAAAAAAACAAGATTCCCTGAGAAGAATCGTGGGTCTGAATCATCTGTGTGCATTTGGGGAAGTGCCCTTTAAAAGATTACTTTGATGGAAGTTTTTTTTTGTTTTTTTGTTTAATCATTAGTCAACTGGAAGTGAAAAGACGGCCATGATGTGTGAGTGGAAGGAAACAAAGCGACAACGGTGTCTTTTACTTTGTAAGCGCTCTCACCAGCTGAGACTCGGCGATGCAGACGCCTGTTTGCCGCTATTTTCGACGGGTTATTGTCATCTGATTACTCATGAACGCCAAGTTATATCATTCAGTTTACAATCCAAACTCGATCTGTAATTTGTAGCAGTGACTTTTGAAGCACCTTTCCCCATTTTTGATGAATACCTGCTCGCTTATTATTCTGCTGTTACACTTCCAGCCAGGCAAATCGACCTTTTGATATTTACAGGCTGTGGCCTCTTTGGTCTAATTTCATTGATCCCCATTGATTCGTTCCACATGGGGCATCTCTCAGAGTGTGTTTACTTTGATCAATGGGTTTAATGGGTAAATACAAATTTCTGCTATCTTTCACTCGCTTCAACCAGTCCATGCTAATCTCCTTGTGTGGTCTGAAGAAAAACTAATTGCTCAGATCTGGAGTTTATTCCTCTCTCTTTCTTCTTTCCTCCTTTATAGCCATGTTTTCTGTCTCTGTCCAGCTCATTTGTTTGGACGAAAACTGCCATCAGAAGGTGATTTTCTTACACATTTTTATTTTTTTTTTTACAGAATGGTAGTCAGGGAAATGATCTGCATGGCACGTAAAAATCACACTACTGGCTGCAAAACACTAATGAGGGCAGAGATGTGGATGCTGGTTCCAAACAGCCCTGTGGTGGCACTGTTTTTCCATAAAAGAGACTCTCCCCATCTCCCACATATCTGTTTGGGTAAAGACACAAGTTGAGGTAGAGAGTAATATATCTATATATAAACAGAGAGGGGGAGAGATAGAGGGAGGGGAATGTTGTCGTCTCAAGAGTGTTGACATAATAGGATGCAACTATTTTGATCTCCGCCTGTTTATTTCATTAACATTTCACAAAAACCTTTCAAACATTGACAGATTGGGCTCATCCATAAACACATGCGCCACAAAGCTGCGTTGTGTGTGTGTTTTTTTTTTTTTTCTTTTCACATTATGAAAGTGACTACAGCGGACCACTGTGGGGATTCCACTCAAACTCAGACAAGTTGAATACAAACTTTGGTGTCACTGCTTGATGTAATACTCTAATAATCCGGTTCATTAGGGATTTGATAAGAGTAAAGCTTTACACTGTTAAACACATTATACCATAAATCATTTATCCATTTTAACACCATAATATCACATTTTAATTAATGCAGCTCCAAGATTATAGTGCAGTTTCAGTCACATCTTTGAGGGAAGAGGACGAGAAAGTCAAAAGGAGGTTAAGTAATATTAGATATACGCTAACCCACCATTTGAGCAATCTTAGAAAATTCTGTGCCTTTGTGACATCATACCCTGTCACCATGTCACACATTTGCATAATCTACTATTTGAGGTTGCAACAGTCCTGCATAGAATGAGAAAACTGATGTATTTTTTGATCTTTTAAACCAGTAAACCAGTTCTAGTAGTAACCCAAAATATAACCAGGAACCTGCAAATTAGCTTAATATGTCACCTTTAAGATTCTGATATGAACCTACATGCAATGAATGCACACATTGCTGGGGAAGTGAATGCATGTACTACATTTATTTTTAAACACCAAGAAAGAAGAAGATGGTGAGCATTTGCTACTTACCCTGTCTAACAGACATAAAAGCTGTCATGATAGGCCCCAACAGCATAAGGTGATTTTCCATACACCACTGACATCTCAAATGCTGCACTGGCGAGATAAAGTCTCCGTTTAAATTGCCTCCAATTCCAAATTAGCTCTGAATCTAATAACTACTTGCATGATTTCTTTTCTCCACATGAGAAAAGTCATTATCCAGTATCAGCACAGTATGTCAGCAATCTTGCCAGCAGTAGCGATGCAGCATTTTGGTATGAGGTCAGGGACTTTTTGACGGCATCTGGGCTTGTCAGCTATCAGTCTACTCTTTTAAAGATTAAAAAGGACCCACAGGGGCATTTTCAGAACTCATTCTGGCCCCAAAATGTGGCAGAGTGCAGCAAACAACAAACGGCAGCAGTAACAGTATGTGTGTGACCTAATTTTATCATAATCTGCCCTGCACTGAGCCAGTTCCCAACAGGCGCCATGGAATTACTGCATTTGTGAACATGGAAATTGAAAGGCTGCCACATTGGAGGTAAATGCAAAAACTACTCATCTTAACAAGTTATTTTGTCTCGACACGAGTGTCGCTTGTTTCCAAAGCAATTTAACTTGTGTAAAGAGTTCCCATGGACTGATTGGAGTGTTGAAACAGGTGGAGTGGCTTGCATTGTAAAAAAAGAAAATGCCTATTTACCACTGAATAACACCTCTTTTAGTGGAAGAGAATGATTAGCTTTGATTTCCCTTGGTTCGAGTGCTAGCTGCATGGCTAACTGAGCTAACTGGCTAACAAGGTTAACATTAACAGCAGTTATTATTTACACTCATGATTTGCTGCCCCCTGTGTGCCACATGTGACCAATGCTTACATATCACACCTTTAATCTGACAGGTTATGTTTCTATACATGTTCTGTCACTACAGTGTAACATGTTGTAAATTAGATCCAAACGCACTCCAATCAAAAACCACAATATCAACATAACTGCTGCATCTACCTTGTATCTTGAGAATATCTTAAATTAGACCATTAAAAGAGCTGCTATTGAAAGTGTCATAACAGTGTTAGAGAGCTAGGAGAGCACTGGCTCCTGCAAGGCCAATTTATCATTATTTTTTATTTTCGACAACCACAACTCAGGTAATTTCACAGGACTGCTGCTACAAATCAGCCCAAATGGCCTTGAGTAGGTGGAGGGAGATGCATATTCACTGCCGGTGTGGAGGTACAGTCTTTAGCCATGACCTATTCTTCTTAGCCAATGGGAAAGAGAAGTGTGCCAGCATGATTAATGGTCATGATTACCTACTCAGAAAATGTGGTTTTCTGGCCCAGCAGCTTCACTTTTATGACTTAAACCTGGGGCGAGACGCTTCATCATGCAGGGAAAGCTGCATTCAGACCTCCCAGACAGTGCGTTGTGATGGCAAAACACGTCGCTGTTAAAGTGTTTACCATCAGCTGTTTGGATAAGCTAAAAGCCCTGCGTGGATTGTTATGTGGACATCTCTGGTTGGGTTTAACATCAATATTTGCCTCAGGAGTTTGAGGCCGGCGCGGGACTGCAGCTGAATTCCAGTCCTGCGGTGAGCTTGTCGATGTGTACGAGAACAAAACAGACTAATTGTATTACAGATCGTACTGAGCAAATCAACTAGAGCTGGGAAGCGCTCCGAGTTTAAAATGCTTCTAAAATCTCCCCCTATACCTGATCTGAATCTAGAGTGGCTGCTCCGTATCATAGAGAAGTTTGCTGACCAAAGGAAGCCTTGAGGGTGTAATTAAGGAACCCATAAGATTGATACCATGCATTTACCAAATGCTCCACTGTGTCTGTGTGTTTTCATGTGCATATGTTAGAGCTTGTGTGTCTTTGTCAGTCTGTGCTTGCTTTGTGCAGCACTCGTGTGCTAAGGAGCTCTGAGAAGACACTCCCTGATCATTAACCTAAAGTTAATTTCTGTCACAAACATCACAGCGGCCCTCATTAGACTCAGTGCTACTCCACCTCCACTGAATGACTCTGTATCTTGTGACTGCGACTCAAAGGTTAGCCCCTCTAAAAGGTTACAGCTCCCTGTGACATTTCCCTTGATGACTTATTTGGCCCTTTGTTTGTGATAAATATCAGCTTGTGTGTTGTTGCCACTCGGAATTACTTACTCATTAAGCTATAAGAGAAATTTGTCCTGGCTTGCAAATCGTTAATGAGGAAAGCAGTCCCGTGATTCATCGGAGATGTAAATGAGCAGGCTTCCCGACAGGAACGTGAGGCAACGTGTGACGTTTGTCGACCTCCGTCATAAACAACAGAATTTCAGCGACAACACCAGCTACTGAAACGTCCAACCTCAACAGCATACAGCATTGTTTATGGACAACTGCAAGTGACATAAATATTAAAGTCAAATTAATTAGAGCGGATAACAGAAACATCAAGTGGAGAGGAGATATATCAAATGCTAAGTAGTCTAATAATCGTCCATTTGACTTTTTTTGGCTGGGGAGCAACATTTTCTTGTGGCACTCACACCATCATCCATCACTGAGCAGCTGAAAATATGAAAGCAGCTGAGCTTGTTCCAACAGTACAGGCATGGAGTTTTGAAAGTGAGAAATCTCAGGTCCTGGCTCGGCAGCAGCTGACTCACTGGTAATGATCAACAACCCCATCAAACCCTGCAGATATATCATGGTCATTTCTGTGCTATGGGACCTTAAAATCTTACTTATTGCACCTTTAACACCTTTGGATATGTCAGTACCCCCCTGTTACATCTGCCAGCTGATGCTTATGCGCATAAAATGCTGCAAATTCTCCTTGACAAAACAGTAATCCAATCTTAAAGAGCAGGGATACAGGAGCTGGCAGCTGATTGAAGTCGTGGCCAGGCTGTTGTAAGGCCCAATTTAGCAAGGAGTTCTCTAACTTTACATTCAAGAACCAACCAAATCAGCTCCGAAACAGGCTAGATACCACAGTTATGACATTATTACATATGCCAACAACTTCCTCAAAGAATAGGAAATTACTACTAGATTGAATATATTTGATTAAGCAGTACAAATGTAAAGTAACAACACCAAACAAATCATTTCGAGCTCAACCCCGACTCGCAAGATGGCTGCTCACACAACTTGACCCATCATACATCATACAGGAACACTGATGTTTCTGGAGGGAAGCATTTAGTATACATAACACAGACAAACATGTCTTTGGTAGCTTAGCATTAGCTAGATTGTCACAAGATATAATTGCAAGCTGAACTGAAAGAAACCCGGTGATCGGTTTGAAAATGGGACCAATCAGAAGCCGCAAAAACTGAACAAACCTTTCTTTGGACCGACTCTGAGAGAGCAGACAAGCCCCTGGTCTCCTGAGAGGAAAGTGTCGCCGGGCTCATGTGCTACAGTACACTCCATATGGCAGAGCTGCAATCGAAGCTTGACTCACAAGTCCTATGGAGTTGTGGGGGTATAGAATGGCATCTGTCTCATTTACATTACACACTGCCACATGCATGGTGGCACTGTTGGTGGTGTTTTTTCGCTGGTGAGACCGGTGCACACTCTGAGAAGGGAGCAGCCATCCTCAGTGGGCGTCCGACTCCCTCCTTTTGGACTGAATGAACCAGTCATGTCTGTGCAGGCTCAGCCGTTTCTCCACTGACAGGCAGCTCCTGTGTTGCTGCCAGGAGGCTGACTGCGGCAGCTCAGCTTCGGCTTTGTGTGCCGCGGAGCCACTGGGGCAACAGAGTTTGTTGCCACGGTGCATGTGGTGTGTTCCCCCACCGGCCATGTTGTGGTCTCACCCCTTCCTGTGCCAGAGATTCATTGTGGCCTGCTGTTTGTTTTCAATTTCTCACTCCTTTGCGCAAAGCAGAAATATTCCAATAGTGCCACTCAGCAGAATGGCCCAGACAGCGGGATGTTTAGACTAAAGATTAGAGACAAGGGATTTCTGGCTTAAATCCATGCACTGTGAGAAGTGAATCATATGCTGTTGTGCAAGGCACATACCTCCAAAGTGCTGCGGTGGAGCTGCTCAGTGACCCCGAGCACTGTGGACTGTAGTGTGTAAGGCTGTGGTTTTGTTAAAGAGCTCGGGAGTATGGCGTATGTGTGATTGCAAAGCAGGGCAATGCTGGGAAACAAGAGTGCATACTCAGCAAGTCTTCCCCAGATTAATACATATCATTGTGTTGGGGTGTTTAATTCCTGAGCCCATGCTGCTCGATGCAGTCGGCCTTCCTCTGAGCCACACTGGTGTTTAAATTGATGGTCTGGGAAAGTATTTGTTTTGCATGCAGCGGATTAAACCACTCAGCACAACAGTGTAGGTCAAATCAAAGCCATTACTGATCCCTCTTAATTGAGCACTGTTTGATCATTTTGAACTCATACAGATCTGTATTTGATCTATATTGGATGATAATACACACTGCCGGAGAAATGGCCGTGTCGAGACATTTAGTTTGAGTTGGTTTAAATAGTAAAACAGTTTGTACGTTTATGTAAATATATTGCACGGCAGCTATTTTCTTGATTGAAGGCTTAAGCCAAATTCCTTATAGGCGAGTCTTACCACCTGGCAGCCATCTTGGCAATGCCCCTGCAGTTATTTCAGGTTATAAACAACAAGCCCCCATCTAAATTAATGGAGGGAGAGCCATAACTTTAGCGCATGTGTAGAATTATCAGTCAAATCTAAAAAAAAAACAACAAAAAAAACCATTAACCTTATTTTAGTAAATTCACTAAATGTTTTAAAGTGACATCAGTTTCTTCAGTCCAGGGCGCTGCGACGTGACACCATCAGCTCAACGAATACGAGTACTTAATGTCTATTGTTTGAATAACCTCACCGTTGTTGGAAGGCCCTTGCATTAGTGTGACATCCTCCTCTTCAGAGCCTGTTAGAAGTCTGTCTGCAGGCACATCTAATGGGTTGAGACTTTTGTGAATTTCAACTGTGCTCTCACATCAGTGTAACCACTGGGATTTGTCACACAACCACCATCTCTGGTGTTACACATTTGTCTATTCATAACACTTTAAGTCAATTGTCTCCTCTCTTGTACATCTCTGATAGGATATAACACATTATCTTTTTTTTTCTGTATGGAATCATCAGTTCATACTGGAACAACTGATGCAGCTTCTGAAAACCCCTCTATGATATTCTGCAGACCCCCGGATTCTCAGATTCAGATTGAGATTTCACCAATTCTAAACCACACATTGTGGTATTGAGTACAAACATAAAACAAAACCACAGTACTGTGGTAGACAAACAGAATATATCCTCAGCCCAAGACATTAGAAGAAAGGCAGATCATTACTCAGAAATCCATCTAGTAATCCACTCTCTTCGGTTTCTTATTTTTATCATGATGAAAATACTCAACAGTGCCTGTGTTTTTACACTCGAACAGAACATTATATTCATCACCAAGGTTCTGCCATTAAACTAGATTACAAATAGCCTGGGTGTACCTCCAGTTTTCACAGATTAGATACTTTTAACACATAGTCACCTTTAAATTCAAAAACTGATCTTTTAGCCTCTGAGTTTCAACCATTCAGTATTATCTGTGATCCAAGCAGAAAAAGAACAGATAGAGTACATCGCAGCGACATAAATGTACAATATACAACGAGTCTTCACTCCTTTGCATTTGGTGCTGATGTGTAACAATGGGATTACACAATAATCATCTGATTTATGACCCACTCTCCACTTCTACACACATCATTGACTTTTACGTATAGGTACATGTAAACTGGTTGTGTAGTGGTGAGCACACTGATGTGGGGGAAAAAAGAAAAGGGAAAAAAATGTAAGTACATGTTGCTTTAATGTACAGGAACCTCTGGTCCACATCTGTCCCACATGGTGCCTGTTCTTTATGGACTGTGAAGAGAGAGTCTGTTGTTATGGCTTCACTGTTATGTCTCTAATCCCATCTTAGAGTGTGATCATGGCTGAGGCGACATCGGTTCATCCGATTATGTAGCAGATATGAAGGTAAGAGTGTTTTACTGTGCCATAAAGAGCATTTAATGCATGTTACGACCTGCTGTCAGAACAATCATGTACTGCAGTGAATCCATTGGTTAAGAGAACACATGTCTGTGTGTCGGGCCATGTGATCTTGACATATTAGAAGTCCAAGAGCCATGCAGTTGCTTCTTCTGCTTTAATATGTGATATATAAAAAAAAAAAAAAAAAAAAAAAGATTCCTGCTTTCTGTCTAAGCTAGTTAAATTTATTTTCACAATTGCTTTCCGTTTTGCTGTTTCAACCTTTTTTCGGCGTGAACTTCCGCCCTCTCAAATCCCAGCTAGAATGAGAATGTGATATTGGATCGGGACACAATATAAAACAACAATGTGTAACTTTCTGGAGATCCAAGTTGTCAAATACTGACAGAGCGGGTGCTCTGGCACGACATCAGCACATGTCACGAGGGTAAACAATCAACTGTCTTCCTCCAGAATAGCTTTAAAAGTCGCACAGTGCTGCATGCTACCTCTGTCTCTCTCCACTGTGCTCAAACCCTCAAACCCAGTCTCTCCGTCTGTCTCTATCAGTGGTGGTGAAACTTTCAAACCCAGTCTCTCTGAAACATTCAGGTCCCGTCTCTCAATGTGTCTCATCCGTGGTCCTGAAACTTTAAAAACCCTGCCCGTCTCTGTCTCTATCTGTGGTACTGAACCTTTAAACCCAGTCTCTCTGTGCATCTCTGTCCATGGTGCTGAAGCCTCAAGGTCCTTTCTCTCTGTTACACAAAAGCAGACAATCTAGTGTAACTCAAACACAGTCCTATCATAGTAATTAGGAATTATCAAACTAAAGAGAGGCCATAGTTAGTTGTTAAAGTTTAATATACTTTGAGGCAGACATCGAAGGATGTGAAACAAACAACGAATGGGAGGCCTTTCAGATTCTGGTACAAGACTCATAATTCTTCCTCCTTTGGAAAAAAAAAACAAAAAAAAAACCAAACTTGTGTGGTGCAGGGGGCATGTGGAGCCTATGGGAATTTTAAAGAAAATTTTCAAGTTCCACACGCCTCCAGGAAACCAGAGGTAGAAACAAAAATGTGCTTGGCGGCCTGTGCACCTCTTTGAACAATAAATAGCCCGTGTTAACAGGCTTTTTTTTTTTCTTTGTCCAACAGAGAGTCACTCAAACTACTCACGCATGACAGCGAGCCTTGTTGTCTGGGTTACAGTGGGGAGCCTGTGTGTTTGTCCACATTCAGCAGTGATGGATTTTAAGTTTGAGGGTAAAGTCTCTATTTCATGAAGGATGAATGAAAGATATTCTATGAAACATATCCCACCTCTAGTACTGTGCAGTATGTAGCACATATATACAAATACATAAGTCCGTTTTTTCTTTTGAATTGAGCTTTTCTCACATCATTTAAACAACGCACACTCAAATTACTAATAGTTCAGAAGACACGCTTTGAAGGCAAATCCACTCTTAAAGAGCTTTCAAGTAAATTCTGCCGCCTTTGTTTGTCTGTTGTTATTTAAAGTGGTAGTGTTAGCTTTGCCTTAATGAAGCATTAAACCTCTTGACGGGTGCGATAACACACCAGACAAAGCTCTACATTCTCAAAAATTAATAATCATCTTTGAAATGCTTATTCAAACCTTTGTGAAAATAACGTTGGTGCATTTAAATACAAAATGGTATGATCACAATGCAAGAAAAGAGTCTCAGAAAATCTTTAATAAGCACAGAGCTCCATACAGACGGAGAAAATGAAAGCCAAAATTAATCATTACGGATTCTTTCCAACTGCTATCTTGACAAAACATTATAAATCAGGGCATCGCCCTAACAGTGCTGATAATGTGTTTTCCATCTCTGAAACCATTCTTCTGAGGTTTGGGGACCTGGGGTGGAAAATGAAAGTGATGACCCACACTTTAATTATTTGGACATAAAACGGAGTCATTACCAGCGGTCTGTTTCTCAGACGAATGTCTGTGACAGGCATGCGAACGTGAAAGTCAAGGTTACGTTAGTTATGATTAACAGTCGGTCTCAGGCACAATGGTCTGCTGCTTTTGAGCAGAAGAGTCGGTTAATGTTGTTTGACTTTCACATGAATACTGTTTAACAAATCCACACTATTTCAAATAAAAGAATACCATTTGTTGACTTTTGTTGATCAATATAAGCAATTCAATGATGGTCCCTGTCTGACATCATTCTCATCCTTTTGCTACTCGAGGCGCAGTTGTCTTCTAGACCTCAGGGACTTGGGATGTACGTGACGACTCTGAGACAGAGGTTCTTTGTCAATTTAAATCATTTCCCAGTTCAATGATTGCCCCCTCAAGTCTCTGAGCAGCCTAAATATTTCCCACTTTATTACTCATAAAGCCCCACCGATTGTATTACTCATATCTGGGCAGATTGGATTATGGTAAAGCCCTTTGACTCTATCACTGTTGATTTCCCCCGAGGCCAAAGAAGGAACTTTAATGAATCTCCATTTTTACCAAAACCCTCGCTGTGAGGTGTCTTAATTTGACATGCCACGGGCAATGAATGAGTCAAAAGCCCAGACATCTCAAATGACTAAAGGTGGCAGGTTTTGACCAGAGTCAGTAATGTCTGATTAAGTTCCATCAAGGCGAAGTCTTTAATCTAACAAATTGCCAAAAGAAATTTAAATATTTTAAGAAGTGACTCAGTGCATCGCTAAAGACTTGAAAGGAAGTTCTGCTTCTTTTTTTTTTTTGTTACACATTTAATAAGGCCAAGAAGTGCAAGATCAGATTCAATTTATTTAGTAAGTGGATCACAATGGCAGCACAGAGATGTGTACTACAGTATGCACCAAACTACATATACAAAGTCCAGTGTTTAATACTGAAATGCATCATTATGTGCTGCTATATATGAGACACAGACATCTGACGCTTTTACTAATTTTAGTGCATCTGAACTTGGTCTTTGTCATGATCTGAGTACAATTTGGCTTATTTTGAAGAGCATCAACTTAGCTGAATGTCACGATTGCATAAAGTTTTTGCGAAGGTTTCTAGCCGCGGTTAAAGCGCATTTTCGTTTTAAAATGAAAGCCTCGCTCACAGAAGGAAACTCATCTGTATTAACTTGTGTTGTCAGACTCGAAGGCCACCTCTCCTCCTCCGCCCCATCAGTAGATTCCTTCTTGTGTATCCACCACATAATCCTTTCATTGTGGGTAAATTTATTCCCCTTACTTACTTATTCCTCTCACTTATTTGCATGCTCAGACTGTGCTCATTTCATGCTGTCCTCTAACAAACGGGTGTTTGCTTTGCACCATGTATTTTTTTGATCATACAATATTTATGTCTGGTACAAAGCTGGTGATTGCTGGAGGAATTTCCCCAGTAGCCATCATTCATCATCAAACATATTTCTATTATGCAAGCTCAGTGAAGAGGCATGTTCGTTGCACACGGTGGCTCTGACCCTTTTGCGTCTTGTTTTTGCTAGTTGCATTCTGTTGATAAGGAAATTCACGCATGTTAGTTTCGCTCTGGTTAAGAACGTCGACGACTTTTTTTGAAGTGAAAAATGCAAATGTAGGAGTACCGGAACTGAAATCTAATCAAATAGACAGCGGTGACCTGACATTATTCTTCAACGTGATGCAACTTGGTTGCAATCAGAGTCAAAATTCGGCACGTCTGACGCAGGGATTAAGTCAGCACTGCGTGAGCCATCAATCGCTGACCTCCAACACTGCACACTTCGGTTACGTCTTAATTGGACGGGCCTCAGTAAATGTACGATGCTGGAGTTGCAGGCCAAAATCTCTGAATCATATAGGTGCAGCATGGTCCTTGACCTCCTCCATAGTCAACATCTGTGAGCAAGTACATCATTCTTTTAACACGTGAATTTGACTTCTGTTTGAATGCTCAGCCCGCATGATTGCACAAAGGATTGCAATATCAAATCCTGTTGGTAAATCTCACGGTTCCCAAAATATTCCACTGTCGGACGGCTGATGTCACATCGCTTTTTTTTTTTTTTTAACATTTCTGACAATTTGTCAAAGCTCCTGTCAACAGTAGAACAAATAAGCTTTTCTGTACCAAGGCTGTCAAAGCCAAAGAACCGTGACCACAGATCGGTCCATGTTTATATTCAATATAGTGTAAATAAATTATGTTTGATGGATGTGTGCTGGTAATGTGTTTTGAGTTTAACAGCGAGGGGAAAAACATGGTGGCTCTTTTTAATTCTTATGCAAGAAGGACTTTATCTATATTTAATTCTCAATTTCATCTCCGGAGATTGCAGCTCCATCTTCCTGACCTTGAAACAGCTTGAAGCCAAACAAATGAGAGGACAATATCTGTGATTAGCAGGAGACAGAATAAAGATGCATTCTAATAACATCAGGAGAGTTACATCTGGCTGTCCTCCGACCACTGTATCCTGTGAAGTCCGACACTCCGAGTGACCTCAAAGAAATTAACTAAAGGACAGTTAATGTAGCGTGTTTTAAACTTGTCAGGGTGATTCACTGTCTTTTCCTCGACTCTCTCTCTCCGCGTTTGAAAATGTGAAACCTCACTGCAGCCTGAGTAGTGGCAGCATTTTCTTCCAGTGTACTTCAATTCAATCTGATAACTTCATGGAAAATAATCATTTTGCCAACTTCGGAGCCCGAGAATGCAGAATTGATTATTCTTTTTTTAGGCAGCGCATTTGTTTATCTCAATGGAGTAGGGACCGGTCATGGTGACAGCATGTCAATTTCAAGATCAATTGTTGCCTCCTTGCCTCTGGCCTTTGCATTGCATTAGCATAGTAATGACTTTTTGACCCTTCTTTTTTAAAGTGGAGGATCTACATTCCTAGTTGAGGAGACAAATGGCGTACCTGAAAGTCATTTGTGGTCTGTGATGAATTATTCTCCCCAGGACGTTGTGTATTCACACATCAAGCATCATAATTGACCATCCACTTATGTATTGTTCACAAGCGTGAGGGTGGTTGTCTGAAAATGTCTTCCATTAACTGCATCATTCTTTTTTCTTTCTTTCTTTTTTTTTTTTCCTTTTTTTTTTTGAATTAGCCTTTTGGAACTGCTTCTTGCTGGTACATTAAAATGTTTCCAATCTCTGAAGCACCACTTTGTGTGCATAGTGACATACTGCAGTACCAGTGCTAAGTGGAAGTATATATAGATACAGTGAACTTGAAATAAAACACACACTATACACTCTAAGTACAGTACAAGTACACTCATAGTTCATTATAATGCATTCAAAATATTTTTAAAAAATGATACAACAGAAGCATCATATCACCTTTTTTTTTTCTATTCCATGCATTATTCTTCTTTTTCAAAACCTGCTGCATACATTACCCACAATGCAACGTACCCATACGGTGACAAGGCTACACAATGTAATGCACTATAGGTGCATAGACAGTTACCATTGTTTGTATTGGGTGATACGCGTAACTATGCACAGCTCACATTGATTATGACACCACAGAGTCAGCTGAGCAGGACAATAAGTCACTGACAATACGAACAGCAGCCCATAACACTGGATATATCACAATAAATACTCATTAAGTAATACGCTTTGACATCTTTTACAGGCTTTTGAGATACACTTCAACAAAAGTTCACCATGTGAACAATAATTCCAAACATGATCCAGCCTAAACATTTCAATCTCAAAAAACTATTTCCCCCTTCAGTGGAAATGTGTTGCGAGGGGCTTCCTGGAGGCCGGGGGGGGGGGGGCGCGGACCATGAACTGTAATGCTCCCAGTTTCCTTCTGGCTGGGAACCTTTCGTTGCCTGTCAGTCCCCATCTCTCTTATAGTTATTTCTCTGGCATCTCCTTCCTGCTGCTTATCAAATCAAAGGCGTACAATTCCTGAAAGAAGAAAAAAGAAAATCGAGTATTCTTTTAAAGGTACATATGCGACAACAGCCAGGGGCGGAAGTGATTACATGTAACTCTCTCCTTCAATAAGAATGCTTCTGTCGGGCTATTTGTTATGTTTTAATGTCTGCAGCTGCATGGATCATAAATGGGTATTGCTGAAAAGGAACATGCCTGCTCAGCAAACTTTCACCGGAATAAGACAAACAAACATACTGAACATAACCCTTTAAGTAGTCATGTTAAATGTGCAGCTTAGGTACAGTATTTTATGCCGTCTGGAAGCTTTACAAACGTGAAACATTTTCAATCAACATGTAGGTGTTGCACGGGAGATATAATGGAAGACAGGGCAGTTTGTTCAGTTGGGAGTTTTGCAAAAGTGCTGGCTGGGAACAGAGAGAGGGGCCCTAATTAAAATATATAAATAAATAAATAAATAAGCGGATCGCCTATTCACAGATGGCTGAAAGCCTGCCATGCAAGATGTCCCTCAGGATAGAAACTTGTCGTCACTGCCAGGCAGATAGTTGGCATTTTAGAAACTGTCAGCGAGCCTCATTTGTTCTCACCCCATCCCGCGCTCGTTTTCAGCGGTCACATAACTGTAGAGCCTTGGCTGGCTTAAGGTAAGTCCTGCCTCAGCTGGATGTGGAACAGAAGCGCAAACATCACTGTGTGCCAGAAGATGTACTCAGTGACATAAAAATAATAGTAAAAAAAAAAAAAAGAAAAGGAAGGAAAAAAAAAGGAAGAAATCTCAGTCAACACCATAACCATATGTAAAGATTCAACATGAGCCACACACACACACACACACACACACACACACACACACACACACACACACACACACACACACACACACACACACACACACACACACAGCATTTGGACAGGAGTTATCCATGCAGCGGGGGTAAATGTCATGCACATACAGCAGTAAAAATGTGACCTCAGCTAGCTGGTTAGTTAGCTACAGAGACGCCAGCAAAGTAACATTTGTAGCAATTGTTTTACACGTGTTATAAAAGAAAAAAGTACCATAATTCATTGAGCAACAGAGTTCTCATGACCATTGTTTCGAAGTGCTCCTCTGAAAAACCTCCATGTAGCCTTAACACTTCACCCTACACCTCTTTACCATAAAGAATCAGGACAGGCGACGGGCTAAGTGGCAGGGACATGTTGTGTATTGGGATTAGTCCTTGTTGTTTTCCATTTCTGCCAATACAGCCCAGAAATCCCACAAACAGCATCTTTTAAATAGCCATCGGGTCGTGAAATGCACCACTTAACACAGATGTAATATTTTCCTGAGCATGTTGTTTCCTCGTACAATAATGAGTCGTGTCACTGATTGACTGAACAAATAAGCCACATATTTGATCATCCAATCCCAGCAGACTTTGTTATGGCTCTATAGCAGCGGAATGATTTTCCTGTAAATTTAACAGCCTAACTGATTAACTGTCTGCAGTTGGGTTCACTCCGCAGCTAATATCTGACAGCACATTGTCCTTGCCTCCGTGCTACCTGTTGTCAAGACCTGAAAGGACACTGTAGCTGTATTTTCCAGCTGTCCAATGATATCACCTTGTGTCACCTTAAACCAGAACGGCTGGCTGATTGATTTTTCTCCAACGAATCGATGCGTTCTTATTCATCCAGCCCTGGCAGACGTTTCACAGTTGTTTTAAGGAACTGTTGGCCCGAGAATTGAAATCCTGTCATTATCTGCTCGGCCGGATGTCAGTCGAATCTCCAGTGAAGTTTGTATGGTCAGAACGCAACGCGCACATAGGTGGAGTCAACAAAACATGATAAGCAATCTTAAATAATGCTCACAAAGTATGTCATATATTATTTTACAATTTGAGGTACATATATGTTTCTTATTGCTTATTTGCCCTTAATTTTTCCAAAATAATGGGTGATCCGTCCAAATAAAGTCTTGTAGATTTGGACAAAGTTTGGCTGCTCAGCTGGAGTTTGAAGTGACTCGGGTTGTGTGGAGTTATCGGAACGTATGGATTGCACAGTGTTCAGTCACAAAGGCAGATTTTGATGTGACATTTAAAGTTCAACATCAACCAGCCACCGGTTTGTTGAGCTCCTGTTAAATCTGGCGATGCTTGGGATTTCTGAATGAGCAGTTTTTTGCTTTGTGAAGCAGAAGCTGTGTGTTTTGGACCAGAAAAGGGTTGCAGTGTCTCCACAGTCCCTTATTACTGACAGTTGCTGTTGCAGCACTCACTGCGCTTTCAAAAAAGACCACTTGTTAATCACACAGTGAGGTCAGAGCTGCAACATCTTTTGCCTTTTGATTTTGGGATGATGATAGCTAAGCAGCGATCGTTCCGTTTCTCAGATTTGGCAGTTTGTGACAATTCAGTTCTTCTTTTAGTGATTCCAAAAAAATCACAGCCACCGCTAGAAGCATAAAACTGTTCATTTCCTGTGCGCCAGAGGATTTCTCCCCCTGTAAGAAAGACACAGCAGACAGTGGGTGGTTAGAACAGTAAATGAAAGCTTTCTGAAGGCTTTAATTTACTGTGTGTTGAACAGTCAGTCCTCATGGCACGGTGGCTTGAAACGTCCTTGTGATCACAAACACCCGTCTGCATGCGTGCAACCATGTGAGGAATCCACATTAAGAGCACATTGCTTAAAAAGCCAGTGGCATATGTTTAGATTTCAGACTCTCTAAAAAGATGTTTTTGAGAGAATTAGGTTAATTGTTCTTTGATCAAAGCTCAAAATTGAGGCTCGGACTACAAAGCTAGCTGTGGTCAAATCTAATTGAAGCCCCGGTGGCAATAAGTCAGTCCTCTAATGAAGCGAGTTCAGTGAATGACGCGAAAACACCTTCCACCACTCGCTCAATCTCAAATTTAAGACCACCTCACACTGATGACTGTACTGACTGTATCATTATCGAGGAAAAAAAAAAAAATCTCCCATTTGAATGAATTATTTAATCATCTAAATACCACTAAATGTTTCAAAAAGCAGTGAAAATTGGCTCAGTGCTATAGTTTCCAGCTGTGTCTGATAAATATGTAATAAATTCCAATTAGCATAATAGCTCACTTTTACAGAACAATTCTCTCTCATTACAGCTAACATAATATAGACTATAATAATGGTCATAAATTATTATTATCCATGCCATGACACTGACATTGAAACATTGCTGCCACGTCGACTGTCTCACTTTGAATTTTTCAAACATACTGCGTTTCATCGTGACTCAACCTTGGACTGAATAAAAGGGACGCTGCCCAGGAAAACTTAAATTACACTCAGATTTTTATCTTATTTGACCTAATAAAGCAAACATTTCATGCTGACCAAGTGCCTGATTTGACTATTTCTTCAACGGTTCAGTTAAACGTCTGGATCTCTTAGTAACACTTCACAATAAAGGGACACATCTTCATGATTAATTAAGCGTTAATGTGTGATCTCTGAATAACTTGTTTCAAGGGATATGTTGCTGATATTGATGAATTACTATTTACCTGATCAGGAAATAATATATAAATGAATAATCAGGTAATAATTAGATCATAATTATCGTATATATCCACACACTGACCAATTTCTGAGTGTTGCTGATCAACTACCAGCCGCTAAGTGACAAAAACTAGTAACAACTCATTAGTTAGTAATTAATGAGTCATTACTAGTTAAGTAAAAACATAATACTAAGTAGTATTAAGTTAAATCCTTAATTGTTGATCACTCAAGCACAAGTTACTCTTTCTGTGCACGTTGGAGTAAAGTGAAACGTAAAACTGAGCGGTTAACTAGTAATCATCAGATCATTAGTTGCTCCTCGTTTGTACCTTCAAGAGAAGTGAAATGTACTGCAGAACAATTCAAAAGTAGAGTCATTAATTACTCAGTACATAATCATATGTTACTTTCTTTGTGTACCTACAAGTAAAGTGAAACATATTACCGAGAAGTTAACAAGTAAAATCAGTAATTAGTAATTACTGAATTATTAGGCTAGTTACTCCTATGAGATATAATACTGAGTAGTTACTAAGTACTCCCTTATCACTTCATGATTATGCTACTGAGTTATCACAGTTTTTCAGGGATCTCTCATTGTTAAGCAGTTCTTTATTCATTCCTCATGCTTCCCTTAGTAACTATTTGCTATTTTTCTTATCTTTCTTACTGTAAAGTGTTACCAAGATCTTAATAAGCCGTTATATGAACCCGCTGGCATGTGTGGATCAGATGATGATAAAAAATGTTTCATAGGGTTAAATCATTGTTGCAAGTGTCTATAATTATTCATCTTAATGAAATAAACTGGTAACAAATCAGATGACATCATGTTGTTTACATGTGATTAAATGTGTTTCTGAACAAGTGGTAAATGATTATCTCTGTAAGATGGCAGCAATTAAAACTCTGAATTGATTAATTCAAAACATCCGCACCGAATAATTATAACACTGCAGATCCTCAATTTCAGATACATGTTTTATACAGTATAATTGCAATCTCTTGAGGTTACAGTAATTTATATTCCTTCCTGGAATGCAATCACCACACATAAACACAGTATGTTGTATGTTTTTGTTTTTGTTTTGTTTTTTCCTGTGATTCATGCATCACTTAAAGATCCCTGATGTGGAAACAGTAACAGACTAAATAATTTCCTGCACTCTGAGGCAGAAACAGTCCTTTATCATTTCACTTTGTTCAGATGTATTTTATTTTGATTCACATTTAGTGGCCACAGAGGAGTCGAGTTTACTGATCGTCATCTCACTCCTGGCTTCCACAGGAAATGAAAACAAAAATGAAAAACAAAAAAGATGTCTGACTCCACAAATCTGAGGAGGTAAATGTCTTTTGTGTTTGTGGAAAATACAGACCTCGCAGCTACTGAAACTGTAGGGGTAGTAAACATTCAATCTGTCTTAGGTTTCCTTTCAGAGGCAATTCAGAATATAATGCTTTTCTTTTCAGCTCCCTCTCAGCTCACCTGATCATCACTGTCATGATTATTTCACAAATAATTGACAATTCAAATTAAATAGAGCTTTTTATTTTACACAGGATGAGGAAGGACAGTCCATTATAAATCTTTTGCTCTTCTTCTGTGACCATTCTGTAAAACTGAATTTACATAGAGGTAATTTCACAGTGCATTATATCCTTTATGGTTTCAATCTGCTTCAAAATAATCAGAGTAGTTTTAGATAACACAGGTTAACTGCTTGTATATAACAACCCTGATGTGTGTGTGAAACAGAATGTAAAACAGTGATAATTAACTCAACCTTTTTGACATATCCCTAAACACAGTGTATTACATGTGTTACTACATCAACTTTATTGTACCGTTTTCTCAGTTTATGCTTAAACAAGTTGGGACACATGCAACAGAGGACTGGGAAACAGGTTGGTAACAGATGATAGTCACATGTTCGTGTGTGGCACATTATCACACGGGCTTGGAAACAGTTGTTGGTAATAATAGTTTGTTTTCAAATCATTGCATTCTGTTTATATTGACATTTTGCACATTTTTGGAATTGGGATCGTACAAACTGACGAGAAAAAAAAAAAAGCCAGTGAAAACAGACCAAATTTGGACAGCAAAGCATTTTTACTATTAGGAAAAACAAAATGCATTAGAAGGCACAATAGCAGTCCTCCTCTCACAGTTCATGGAGTGGATTTTCATGAAAAATGTGGTTAATTTTAAGAAAATAATTAGATTTTCCATTTGCATTAAACGTTCTGCAGCATCTATATAAATAAAAACATGATGCAAATTATCCTGAGGGTTTATAGGATGTTCAGGACAAATTAAATCCAATATAACATTAAGCCCTTGGTGAGGTGTCACAATGAGAGTAAGTTGGACCCAAATGCAGGAGACTGCAGGCAGCTAGATCAATTGCAGACCTCTTAGACTGGATTTAAATACCAACTAACCTAACGAGGGGATGGGGTGCGGGTGGAGTGAGGTGGAAATGCACAGGTGAGTGTAATGAGTGGAAAAACGGTAGGATCAGGGCTGGGCTGACGAAGGCAACGTAGAAAAAAAAGAAACCACCAAAACCCAGAAAACACATAGAACACCGAACACATCAACCAAAATGACCATGACATGAGGTTTGGAATACACTTACAAAAAAAGCTAAACAAAACTAAAATTAGGACATAAGGCTCAAGGGACAAACTCCAATTTAAGTTTTGTCCTGTTGGGTTGTCCTGGACCGACCCATAAGTATTTTGACAGTGCGAGTGAAGTTTCAAAGGTAGAATGCAAAATGACTCTCTCTTTAAAGTCAGAGAATACAACATGAGTGAATTTGATGGTTTAGGCTAGAAAACAGGTATTTTTTTTTGCAGACTTGCATGACAAAGCGGTCCTGTGCAGTGTGATATCACCACACATCTAAGTTTAATGAAAGATGTTATCGAGTTGCAAAATTGTAAGTGTGGATCCAGTGATTTTTTCTTGTTTTCTTTTTTTAGCTCAACCCATATCAGGGATTCAGAGTCAGGATATCTCAGCCTCTGCCGCTTTGATTTGACCATTCTTTTTGAAATCCGCCTCTCAGAAGTCCCTTAGCCTTAGGACAGTGCCGTTCTAAATTTCTTACCCTTTTTAACCGAAAACACCAAATACTGCCTGATAGCATAATAACGATCTGCAATTTGCCCTTTAATCTGTTAGGATTATTAGATTTTTATTTGATCATTCTCTCTTCTTTAAGATGCCTCATCAACGTGAAGTACCCAGAACTAAAATCCACAGTGCGAGCCACTCAAAAAAGGAAAAACACACTTGTTTCGAAGGGCTCCTTCAGGATCACTACAGGGTCCTACAGCTTTGCTCAGGAATCATAAATGAGATTGTTAATTCTATTTCAGTGCAGGTGTGAGTGAGACAGCGGGGGCTGTTGTGTGCAAACCTCCCCGGGCTGATCTCCATGACCACCTCTCATTGAATAAGTACCCTGCTCAGACATTCAATTGTGCAACCTTGATTTTCTCGTGTGTTGTTGTTGGCGCCTGATTGTGCTTCGCCCAGTGGTAGCACAACCATTAGTGAACACCCACAGTGAGCTCCAGTGCCATCGATTTTCACCTGTGTGCAAACCTGTGTGCAAACCATCGTATTAACAGAATTATTCATGCACTTTTTCGTCAGCTTTCCACGCACTCTCTGAACTGGGCTTGAGTTTAAGCTGTTTCCCCGCAGTTGGAAATATCAAACCCTCCAAATATTTAATAACACATAAATCGTAATAAGTAAGGGACCACTTAAAAACCATCTCTGACAGCAAAATCCGCCCATGACTGAACTAGTTTTGTTTCTGAATACAGAATCCAATCAGAGTACACGCAATAATGGCTTAAGCTGACCCAGTTTGCACAAAACAGAGATTGTTTTTATAATACATGTCATATGTAAGAGTAGTTTGTATTATTACATTTATGATTTGAGTTGCATCTGCAGCCATTTCACCATCTGCTTCATGGAATTAAACCTGTTAGGGGGAAACAGCAATCAATAACATACATTATGCACATAGTGGATGACTGAGGGACTAGAGAACACATATACTCATCAGAGAGAGAAAAAAAAAGCATAAGCAGGGACAAAAGTATATTCATCTGCATGAAGAATTGCTCTGTTTGGTGATTCATCCCACTCGGGAGCCTCTTGACGATTGGAGTTCAGTTTGCGATGAGTGACAATCAGTCAGTCTGCCATTGTGGATTTCCCAAAGGCTAGAAAAAAAAGAAAGGAAACAAATACAACCCATAGTTTGACCAGAGTATGAAGAAGTCAGATTGCTCTGTATATATAGGATGAAGAGAGACTGTGCATTGATGTACTCTTCATTCCCTATGTGCATAATAAACAGTGAGTAAGCTCTGTGAAGGGAATGTTTTCAGTGATTCACTGTATATTTATAACACATTTGACAGCTGGGTCAGTCATACTGTATTTGGATTACAATCTGATGCATATTATTGTTCATTCATAGAAATTTCGCATGGACACTGGTCGAAGCTGAGAGGATGAAACGTATCTCCCAACCAGCAGCAAACAAAACTGAGTCACATTATTTTTGGTGCATTGCAAGTTTCAACCAATAAATGGCGAGCATGACTGAAATGCTTACTGTATTGCATTTAGTGTGTGTGTGTGTGTGTGTGTGTGTGTGTGTGTGTGTGTGTGTGTGTGTGTGTGTGTGTGTGTGTGTGTGTGTGTGTGTGTGTGTGTGTGTGTGTGTGTGTGTTCTTTCCTGTCCCACAAGAAAGCCTCTCATACCAGATTAGAGGAATTCAAGGCAAACTACATATGGTTTGCAAGGGAAAACCTCTAAAAATTGTCTTTTTTCTTTTTCAAGTTGTTCTCTTACCGATGAGAATGAAACATTTGCCACAGAAACTGTCAAGAAGTGTGGGTATACATGACAAAATCAAATTTCACATAATTGGTAGACAAGGTTTATATTCAATTTAATCACAAAAGTTCGATTTTCATTCATCTGAAATCTAAAAATCAGATTTAAACGGCATCAAAGCACATACTAGTGAAAATTACGTTGTTCTGGAACCAATGGAACCAATAATTTGATACATCTCCTTGTAGTTTATGAGTCATTTCTGAGTAACTAATTTTTCATCATTTTTCAAAAAACAAAACAAAACGATGATGGAAAATACAGGTCCTATATAAATGTCTAAAAATGATGTTAAAACAAACAAATTGCCCCAAATACTCAGTTTTATAGATACGTGCATAACTCCGCTAAAACTGATAAAAAAAAATCCACTGCAGACATCAGTTACTACTTGGTGAAAGTTTAATGTTATCATATTCTAACACAGTGATGTGATCCTATCATTGTGTTATAGTTTGACCAAATTAATGTAGAAAGTGATGCTCTAACTCATCTGCCAAACACAGTGAATTACTCTATATGCAATTATGCATTCCTATAGAGGCACCGTTCTGTGTTTTTGTTCATGGTTTGAGATCATGACTTGCTGACACAAGTAACATGTCCAAATGTTCATCCCAAACTCAGAAAATACGAACAGAAGAAAAAAAAAAACAGTCTTTATTTGCCAAAAGAGAGTTCAGTACAGAGCGAGCAGTCTGTGAACGCAAACAGGTATAACAGGAGAATGGCAAAGGCAAGGTCAGTAGACAGGCAAAAACCCCAACGAATGACAAATAAAACAGAAACACTTGACACAAGGACAACTACGGCTGGAACGCTAGACACTAAAGTACTGAGACAAACTGGCAAGCTGTGAAGGGAAAACGATAAAAAAGCACTAGGGAGGGAAAACCAACAAGGAACAGGTGACACTAATCAGGGCAATCACACCAATGGGAGGACATATAAGGCAAATAAGGAAGTGATCTAAAACGGGATGAGTGGTGAGTATTTCTAAATAAAACAGGGGAAATGGAACATGAATTAATAAATGATGAGACAAGACCTTGAGACACACGACAGGATGTGTCACTAGACCCCTCTGATCTACTGAAATCTTAATGCTTTACAATATAATGACATTTTAGACAATATCATACCTCCAACAGTGTGGCAGTAGTTTGCAGAAAGAGCCTTCCTGATTACCGTGCTTGAAACCAGGTTCTAACATCTTGTGGCGAGCAGCATATTATTTCCCATACATTTGGAATAACTCATTCAACAATGGGTGTCATTTTTAACCACCATATAATTAAACTGGTTGTCCACTTACTTTTAGTATATAGATTTATATATATTGCAGCTACAGTGCCAGTGTCGATATTGGTAGGTTGTATAAGTTCTGTCAAAAAAAAAAAAAAAAAGTCCTCTGTCCTCCTTGGTGGTGACAACAGGCTTTTGTTTGGATTGAAATAGAAGGAGTAGAACTGGGCTGTCAAGATGAGCAGTGTTAGCCATGGCTGAACATCAGAACAACAACATCAACAGAGATAATAATAATAAAAAAAAAATAATTAAAAAAAAAGTTGTGTTTTTCCTGTCTGGGTCATTTAACTGAAACTGATCCGAGGGAGCTGTAGTTCAGAAACACTTCAGCGATTTTGCACCAAAGATGTCACCAAAATACAGAACACGTTTGACCCGAATAAAAAGCGTCCTCTTTTCTAATAGCTCAAACTCAACAAGCTGCCGCACAAACACCGATATGTCAGATCCCTGTCAGGAACTTTCCCTCTGGGTCTCACCTTTTGCTGTGATGGATTGTCGCAGCTGAGTTATGATCTGTCAGAGGCGAGAAATTTTGATTTTTCCTGAGCTGCATCAGGTCATGCCCTACTGTCACCGTCTGCTTGAAATATTGATAGCAATTATCTGCTGTTGCTGGTGGCCACAGTGAGATCGTGGGTGTCTGGTTGATCTGGGTGACAACTTGTTACATCACATTGTGCTGTGGCCCATATTAAAGTGGTAATCTGCAAGACCCTTGCGGTGGCTATAAATTTGGCTGTCTGTGCTTCTGAACCGTGATTCCCAGAGAATCACTTGTCAATTAAAATGAGTGTGGGCGGTGCTGTTTTGTATTTTTCTTGATGAAGTTTTAAGTTTCTGTGGGCGGCAGCGCTGTTTTCATAGTCTCTTTAGACTTGGTGGTTTTCCTTCGATGGCTAAAATATATCCAGTTTTCCTCCAGAAATATGTCCTGCTGAAGATTTTAAGGAACTGTGTAAAAGTTCAACCTCTGGTAGCACTGGAGTAGCACTGGAATACATACTGAGGTATTAGAAATTGCACCTTTTTTGCTAAAAGATAAACAGGACATTTCATACCATTGGCTGACAGTATGCAGGATTGTATTTTTGTCTCTTTCAGTCATGCAAACTCACTTTATTTTGTAAATGTTGGTCTTCCGTGCAGATGTGAATCTTCAGTTCAACCTTACACAATTGTGAAGGGTTAGAAGGTTTAGAAAAATAGAAAATTGTGCAGGGAATTATTTGAAGCAAAAATAACGCCAGACTATTTTACAGTTGGATGAGCCTCAAAAAAGAAACAGACGAAACTACAGGCATCTGCCAAGTGTTGTGTAGGGTGGGCAGGGACCAGCAAGGTTCCTGCTCAGCTGATCAGGGCTCGCTCGCTCTGGATGGTGAGAGCCAAGACTTTCTGGAGGAATAAACAGCCCGATTTTTCTTCATCACTCCCGTTTATCAACCCGACTGCAGCAGTGATATGTAGAGGTGACCGCCATTATTACCGCCGTCTGGAGCTGGAGGAGAAATGTACTTAACATCATGAGCTTGATGTTACAGAGAGGAAATGTTTTTCTTTTTTTTTTTTCTTTTTAATTAAGGTTATGATTGGTCTTGTCACCTGGCAATGGGAAGGTGTCGATTGCCTGTTTTTAGCAGGTACCACACAGTTTTGCACATATCACATACTGTATGCATTACAATAGCTACAGTTATACTCAGGCCTTGCCCAATACATAATACTAAGAAATACAGATATGAATTCCAACACAATGATTTATCAAACAAATTACTACATTGATCAATCAGTAATGAACAACCCCTGCAAATTACACCAACCAGGTATGTTCTCTCTGCTGAATAAATTGTTCCTCGGAGATCGATCATGTGGTTGCACGTTGCCCTCCCACTGCACAGATGTAAATTCATGGATGTGAATCCACATGCTTCACAGAGATAAGGGAAGCGGAAGCACCGGGAATGGGGTAAAACAAATTCCGCTTCCCCTGACTGTCCTGCCTCATCCTATGCCTTTAACCAGCCACCATGAAAAGCAAAATTCCGTGAACCAAACACACGTGCACTCGCACAGACACACAAGGCAAGGCTGGAGGTCAAAACAAAGTAGTAACGCCAGAGGAAAAGATTAGAATGACAAAGGAGAATGGCACTGAGTCGGGAGAGCTGTGGGGAGGACAGCGGAGATGGAGATGCTAAATAATGGCTCTCGTGTGGATAAAATATAACCTCCGAGGGAAGAGGGGAGGGGAGCCGGAAGAAGTAACCATAACATTTTAGAGGCAGGGTGTAGGAAAAGAAAACAGAGTTCAGAAAGAAATCCACTATTTCATTTTATTCCTACGGGGTGTGTGTGTGTGTGTGTGTGTGTGTGTATGTGTGTGTGTGTGTGAGGGGTGCTTTAAAAAGATTGCATACAAACACATTTCGCGTCAACATATTCCGGTCATATAAATCATTTTATTGCCTTAACTGATTCCATTTGCTGTAAAAATTTCGAGATATTTCATCGTTTAAGTCAATCAGACATTGTGAACGGATATCAGGCTGTCTGGGTTCTATAGCCATCCCAGCAATTAGGTTAAGATTCCCGCATTTATTGAAGTGGGACTCGTCATTTTCGGATGGAGGCTGCGAATGTGCAGGTTTTTTAATGGCAGGCAGACTCTCGGCTGGTGGCTGAGAGGATCGGCTGCCTTTCATCATCATAAGCCCCGTATTGCAGTACTTGTACTTAGGGAGCATAAATGAATTGGTGCCCACACACAAAAAGTCAGGCTGTTTTTATTACTAACCAGGGATCTCGTAACATTTACAGCAAGGCCAAAGCAAACGCCTCCCATACACGCTGCTTTATATTCAATTAATGGACACCGTCCACCTATTGTTGAAGACGGGTTAAGAGAAGGTCAGACCTCCTATTTTATGCATGTCCAATATGAGTAATAAGGTTATTAATCCCCTCACATGACCTGGCGGTAATGAATGCTCGGTTGCTCTGATTTCAAATGTGAAGAGGATGGCTGCGAGAGGCTGTGAACCACAAGTATGCTACTGGCAGAGAGGAGAAGCCAAAAGGAACAGAACAAGAGGGCAGCTGAGAGGATGAGAGAAGGCTGCGGTTTGGAGAAATGAGACCAGAGATGAATGGGAAGTGGTCAGAGAGAGCATCCAACTAAGATATTCTTTTGTGAGAGAGATAATGTTTTAAAGATTTTTTTTTTTTTTTTTCTGAGTCTGGACGGGAAAAGCCAATCCTCCTAATGACTAAACAGCCTCCACTTGACTTAATGTCTTCTCATTGTATTGCACAGCCTTCATTAGCATATGAAGTTTACTCAGTTGTCAGGCAATTGTAATGTCCAAAATTTCTTCCGGGCATTTTCAGGACTTTGAAAGCAAGTGGACCACTGAGTGGAGATTGTTTTGCCAACTGTTGTTCTCAAGGTCAAGAACAAACTGTCAGGCTCAATCGTGGTGCTCCTTTGGAAAACACCACAATCCTGAGAGTTTCAGAGCTTTTGCAAGTTTCAACTGTGAAAAATTCAGAACTCGCAACCTCCGCCATGGACCTTTTGAATATATAATGCTGCAGCGCTGGCGTTAAAGGACAGAATGCCCCACATGCTTTACAGGACTGTTTGGAGGTTGTAATCGTGTCATTAAATCTCGGTGGTCTAATTTATAGACAAGCTGGAATGGCTCCTAGAGCACATACCTCCACCAAGGCCCAACAGTTACCATTAGTTTACTCAAGCATAATCAAATATCAAATTAAACTTAAATTGAATAAAAATGTTGAAAAAAAAGGGTTAGTTTTTGTGTAATCCTGCCGACAAACCAACTAAACAATGAATCAAACAGAGATGAGCAAAAACATAACCTTGTTGGTGGAGGTTACACCGCCTAGAGACTGCACTCAAGACCATCTCCCCTTGTTCCATTTACATATTTTCTTTCACTCATTACAAAGCATGAAACACCTTGTTTTTGTTTTTGTTTTTTGTTTTTTTTGAAGTTGCATTTTCCAGCGAAAGACTTTACTGCAATTTATCTACAACAGCTTATGCTAATAAGAATATGGGAACCAAATTTGAGGTGAAATGATTATAACTGGTTTGCTAGAAAAGAAAACTTCCAGAAAATCTAGCGGGCGCCGGTGAATATAAGACAGTCGAAGCGATCCAGGACTAAAAGGGGGTTTGCAGGATAGTTCAGCAGTGATACCATATGTGAGGTGTTGTATAATCAGTTACACTTTTTTCCTGCTACTCTTGCCTTTCCATCACATTCACCAACATCTCTAAGGTAGATTTTGAGATTTCCTGCCCACATGTAGAGAGATAAGCAAACATGGCACGCCAAAATAAATAAATAAATAAATAAATAACCTCCTCGTGCAGAGATAAACATTTAAAGTGTTCCTCTCTTTGAGTTGGCTTTATCTGCTCAGCTGAAGCTAATCCGCACCTCCAAAAGTCTCCCACTACAGAGTTGACAGAGTCCTCAGCGCCTCTGCGACATGATTAACGAATGACCTAACACATGACCTCCCATAATTGCCTGTATTAGCCACCCAGACGCGGACCTCTTGACATGGCCATGTGGACATCTTAGATATGTGGGGGTGGGGGGGAGTTCTCCTCTGGGTAACCACAGACTCTGACCAAAACACAGCCAGGGCGGAGGAATTAATAATATTGTAATCAAGCTTCACAATTTGACATTATGTATGCACAGTGGGAGCCCATCCCCTATCCTGGCTAAGCAGCATGTCAGCTCCTCCCTCAGTGGAGTGGTGTGGTGGGAACGGGAGCCGCTGACTGTCAGGATACAACAACAAGGTCAACTGCCGTTTAGCGGCGCAGCGTTCCTCGAATGCCAGTAAAACAGATCCCTCTGCCCAGGCTGCTGACCTTGTCTTGTTTAATGAAATGTAGTGACCATGCGTAACTCCGCAGCCTGTTAAACAGCCTGTGGGCTCGCCTGCATGTGAGCAATACCGACTGTGATTCCTGCCCACCGGTCTGTGATGCTGAGCTGTATCACGGAAACGGCCCGCGTGAATGATGCCCATGATTTACGGGACTGGCTGATTGGATGAGATTTGAAATGTGGCATTGATAATAGATAGTGAAATATTACCTAAGTGTGAGTGATGCTGCCTGGATGGTGGGGGGGGAGGATTTCAATTCTTCTGCTGCAGTAACTGGTCTAATCAGATATGCTGACAGTGTTAAAGGCCACCAAAACATTGCTGCTTGCAACTTGCATAATAATACTGAAAAGAGAGTCATAATGACATAATAACACACTGAATTCTCCTTTCCCCGCGCCCTCTTACTCTCCCTACTCGCTCTCACCCTGGAGTGACACTAGTTACACCTTTTCACACACATCAGGGCAGAAATAACTGCTGCTGAGCCTGAGCAAAATTTGGCTCTGTGTAGAGGGAGAAGGAATTACGCACAACGACTTGATGCAGTTCGAGACCAAAGGAAGCAATCCATGAAAGAAATAAGACAACCGACTATTAATCTGCTCCTAACTGGGTCAGAATGTGCCTCAGCAGACTGACACTGATTCTACATTGTGGTTGGTTCCTTATGGACAATGGCAACAAACTGAAAATTGATGCAAATATAATGTTTGAAGGCAACGTTATTATCTTTTTTTTTTTTAATCAGTCAAAGGCACTGTCTGTCAAATCAGTAGTCTATCTGATTAGCACAATTTATACTTCTATTCAGTTTAGGATCAATGGAACTACTTTAGATTGATTTTGTACAGATGCAGGCAGACAGCGTGGCTTTAAAAGAACCGTTTTTTTAAATTTAAAAGTAAGATGCAAGCACTCTGTGAAACCACAACTTGTTTCTTGTTCACTTTTAGACTCGAGATTCGAGAATTAGTCTTATGTGTTAGTTATCGTGAGCTTTAGAGGTGCTGCTGGTATCTACAGTGCAGCCACCCGAAGCAGTCAAATGTTTTAGCCCTCAGAACGGCTTTGCTACTGCACTGTGCTACTGTGAAAATGCAGTGGTTGCCCTTTACAAGTCCTTCTTATGTGAGACTGTATAACAATCTAGCTAGGCTAAGCTAGGCTAGTGTCCTGTCTCCAGGCTAATATATGACAGACAGATACATGTGCGTAGTTCATCTTCTTGTCTAGCTTACTGTAGGAAATCTTTTCATTTATACTGGCTTTAATGTCTGATATTGGCAACCTTATATGAACACTAGAAATCACTGTTAATCAAATAAACATCCATAAACAGAAAACATTAAAAAGAAACACACAAACCAAAACAACCAGATCCTGTAGCAAATTGAAACTTAAGCACATGAAACTATTCTGAGATGTTTTTAATATTTTAAACATGATAATATTTTTTTTCAAGCATGCTTCATTTTAAACAGCAATTTTAGATTTCATACTTTATTCATTCAATAAATTATTCAGCTGTTAAAACTTCTAGCTTTAGGTAGTCTGTAATTGAGCCAGTCAAGGACCTGTGCATGACTAAGCCTGCTCTCTGCATCCTTTGCCAATAATTCCTCACCATTCCCGCTCATTTTAAACTGTCATTTTTTGCTCTAAGTCTAGATTAATTCATATCAGCCCCTGTATCGAGGGGCTTCTGACCACCAGAGGCCTCGCCCTCAGGTCAGCTGAGGTTGAGTCCTCATGGTCAGAGGTCCCTGAGCTCCGGCCCCTTTGGCCTGGCCAGTAATCCATCCTTTAATGCTGCTGCAGTAGAGGATGTAGTGACTTGAACATGCATCGAAACCTATTTGACTTCACCTCAGGGAGCTGGTGACCAAGCTGAAAGAGTTTAATTAATTATGGATTGTTTCAATCGAAGTGCGTCATACTAGTTTTTCTTTTTTGTTTTTTCTTTAATATTACAAGAGGGAGGGACTGAATATTTTAAACATACTCAGACTTTCATGGAAAAGACACAGATTGAACACAGAATGTCTTCTAACAGCAGCTCCGGGCGTAAACTCCATCATGAACTGAAGCAACAATATTAGGAGTCAATTATTAAATAAATCAGTTCCCAGTGCCAAACGACGAGCTGTGTGCTGCTGCAGCTGCAGCTATCACCTCCCGTCTCTGAGATGTGACTATTCCCACGACATATGCCTCATCTCATTGCAACATTAGCCTTGAAGAGGATCGAAAAAAATAGTTTGAATGTAATGTAATTTAGCCCACCATGTCAGTCTCCTTGACGGCTGCATCCATCATTGTCAACAAAGGCTACATCAGTGCGGGCCCCAAGGTTTCGCCAAAGGATACTTGAATTGTGAATGTCTCACTCAGGTGTCTGAAATCATTGTGGGGAGGGAGAGACGAGCCTAAGTGGAAGTGGCAGGGAACACCATGCCCTGCTTATTTTGAACAAGGAGCATCTTCCTGACTGGGAACAGCAGCGATACAGACACGAGTTATAAAATAGCGACGAGCAGAAAACTTTAAAGTTTTGGAGAAGCCGTAGGTGTGACGAGAAACTTGGAACATTTAACGTGCTGTAGGTGTCAAGGAGAAATTGAATATTCAGACGGCATCAGTGAACGGGCTCGTAAAAAAGACAGGTCGGCTTGTGTTTTGTTTACCGTTGACATTTAAGCCGAGGCGTCCTGGTATTCAGTGGGAGGCTATTTTATCATATTTCATTAGTGCGGCTCATTAGGATCAGATGAAGGCCCGGATCAGACATTTCAGAGGAGATTCCTGGCTGCTGAGTGATGTCTGTGACTTTCTCCCTCCACCTCCAACTTCAAGTGAAAAAAACTAGCTGAGAAAAAAATAGAACATCAAAGGCTTTTTATCAGCCTTTCATCATGTGGAGGTTGGCAATTTCACAAACCATTCAATTAGAGCTTGTTAAAGCCGTCGCACTGTTGCTGTTCCACATCCGCCCATTTAACAGATCATATATGGATCATATATATGCTGTTGTTCATTTGGGTGTATGACATCATTATGTCCCTATTAATATAGATCAAACATTAAGATATTTTGTTTTGAATTCCGCGTTAGCCTTTATCCATTGGAAATAATTTTACGGAGGGCATGTCAAGATTATTGCCACATTCTGAAGTAAAAGGTCCAGCAGGTGGGATTTAGTGGCATCAGGTGGTGAGGTTGCATATCGTAACCGACCCATACCCATCGCATGGTCTCGTGTAGCCCGAGGTCTGGCTGCACCTGTCATCATTCTGATATACGGGGGGGATTGAATAGCTTGTTTATTCAAGCCAATCTCAATTATCTTGAATGTTGGCCCTGCAAAATACTGTCACAATGCCCTGTCAGACATTCAAAATGAAGTGTGCTGAGAAACTATATGTGTAAATGGTATGGTATGACTTTTGGAATGTTTGTAACATTGTCAGATGATTGTGATTTTAGTTTGGTTTAGGCAAAACAACTACTAGGTTAGCCAAAAAAAAAAAAAACTGACGAAACGACGAAAGGTGATTGGGAAAAGTACTTTTCCAGTTAAAATAACTGATGTCAAAAGTGATGCAAGTATGTCAAATCAGTTACATCATATAGATATGTTCACTTTATTACACGACATGAATTATGCACAAATAATTCTTGACTTTTGATCGCAAACAGGACACAAACCCTGGTGTCGGGAGGGAAAGTCAGATGAAAGATCCACCCCAGTAACTGGACTTTCAAGTTTGTACTACTGTGCCTCAAGAATGCAGCATGGCAGACTCTGTGGACCCTCAATCACAATATATAATAAAGAATATTGTTATTATATTCCAATTCTGCCTGTAAATACTACACACTGAAACGGTGACAAAATGTTTCTCTTCTTCTTCCTTCATTCAACAGGAGAACAAGAGAATCCTGAATCCAGAAAACCAACCGAACCAAAACAAAAAGAGCTCAGAACAATAGATGGATAAAATGATCAAGCATTTGATTTGCATGGGATCAGTATTGTCAGGGGACATCTGCCCCCCCCCCCCCCCCCCCCAAAAAAAAAAAGTGCTGTATTTACAATCTACAGGCATGGAAGCTCCTTCTGGGATGATTACTATAAATCACTGATCACCTCTGGGAATATTAGCCCTCTGCGTTCACAGACGCTCCCTCCTCAAGAACTTAGGCGACCCGTTTTGATGTTTTGCAGAGTGCACTTGACTCATATACTCTGAGGAAAAAACAGACACCACATTCTCAATTATTGATCGGCCAAAAACCGAAACCAGCTTTAAAAGGATTGCAGTGCACTCGTCTCACAGGTGGAGTAGTAGTTGTTAAAGGAATGCCAATCAGCTTTTGACTCATCCTCCAAAATGGATGGAGAGCATGTTCTTGTCCAACCTTGTATTTTTCACTGTGGTCGTCCTCTCGCGGAGCTAATCCGAGCCGTCCCCTTTGAGGAATGTTAATGCGGCACTCTGCTGGTTCATCAATTCCAGGGACTTTTGTCTTATATTGGTTCCACCTTGAACTGGTTCCTTGGCCCACTGCGAGACAGGGGGAGCAGATTAATGCCACTCCTTTGAAATTCTCAGTCACAAAGCAGCCGCACCAGCTCAGCCATGAAAATAAATCTCGAGTTTGCCATCTGTCAGCACGCTGACTAATATCTCGGTCCAGAATCTAGCCTTGATTTTTACCCAAATCGAAAGGGAGAAAGGAAAAGAGAGAGAGAGACATCACTGAGAGCTGATAGTATCCCCGTGCAACAAGCAATGTTTTGGTTGCCGAGGCCAGTGTTGACATATTTGGTGAGACAGGTTGCTGCCAGATTTCAAAGAATTTTTTCCTTTGGATGCTCCTAAAACGCTTATAATGAAAATGACCAGCGAGGGAGGAAATTCAAGTCACCACATTCTTATATAACGAAAAGTTTAATCAGCCAATGAGCAAAGCGTGATTGCAAATCTATGCTCTTATTCCTGTACTGTATGTACTGATGTATGAGATTTGTTAGACTGGAATCAAACATGTATTCATATGTAATCAATTGCTCCAGGCAAAGCTTGTTTTCCTGGAAAGTGCGGTCCTCTGAGACCAAACGATATTATTAGCTTTCCCATTCTTGCATTTGGCAATACGTGTGCACTGATGATGCAAATGACTGTTCTTTGACCAGTGGGTTTCGTGACTAATGCCATTACAGTATAAAGACTACTTTTCAGACAAGAAAAAAAAAGAAAATGTGTGTAAAATAAGAAAAAAAAAAACATCCTTCGTGTCACTGATTCTGCCAGGGGTTGATTGTATAAACATGATGAGATGCAAATGGATGCCTCTTGGCTGCAGCTGAATATTTCTGACAACATCAAAGCGGTGTGTACGAAAGGTGCTCTTGCCTCCATATGTTTTCGGAGGCTTTAAATGCGTGCAGAGCTGTGAAGCCGTCTCCTTGTCCTGCTGCTTGTTTTGGTTACTTCGAAGATGCATGATGATATTGTACTGCAGAGGGAGAGACGGTCTGTATTTCACTGCTGTGGGGGCACATTACAGACCCGCTTGAAAGCCAGCCTCTGACAGTTTTATGGATCCGTGTGAAGGTTCTCTGCAAACCAAGGCGAACTGAGGTTTGTTTGGCCGTAGAAAACGAATGGCTGTGATGCCAAAAGTCTTAAATGTGCACATTGTTTGTCTGCAGATCCTTGGAGAGATCTCTGTGGTTATTACACTAGAATCTAACAATCTACAAATACAACGTCACCCACAGTGTGAGAGTATGTGTGTCTGCAGTATCTCTTTGTTTTACAACCCAATCTTCATAATAAATGTTAGCTAAATGTTAAGTATGTTTCTGTTAAAGCTGGATGTTAATTTATGTTGCAACTACTGTGCGTTTCAGTTGAGTTTTCCTCTCCTGTCACAACTCTGTGCTTACGCTCAGGTTAGATTGAGGAAAAACAATTGCTTGGTTAGCGTTAGGAGAAAATGATGCTTTGGCTTAAAAACCTGGTTTGGTCACCACAAAAGAACCTAGAGATGGTCCAACCTCCCATGAAAAAAGACACTTTTTGTCGCCAATAAAACGGATGAGGATGGTCTATCCTCTGGTGAAAACACACCCAGTTCTGGTCTCCATAAGACAGCTAGGAGATATGGTTGCCATTAAAACCACTGGACATGGTCCAACTTTCCCTTGTGAAATACCTGGTTTTGGTCACCACAAAAACGCCTGATGTTGGTCTGACTTCTGTGCTGGTTTTGGCTGCCAGTGGCTTCAAATGTGTCCACGGACTTGAACTAGGGTTGCCTGTTTAGCAGCCTTCCTCCACCTGCTGATATGAATCTCAGCTAATAAGCATGTAATGTGAACGTGATATGCCACAACTGGTACAAATGTCAATCCTGGACGTATCTGTGGTCTGCAGACACGTTAACTACTCTCATTATATCCTGGTGACTGGGCTGAAACTTATAGTCTGTATCTTCATGTAGTGTCTCCTCACAGACTGTAGTGCAGTTTGCACATCCATATTACAATCTACACTGGTATGTTAATGTTTCCTATCTGATAATGACTTTGCAACATGTGTGAGAGTGTGTATCTTGTCTGGGAACAAGCATTTGGACTGTAATGTGTTTTGACTGTATCCTCATTCACACACAGATGGGGGTGATTCACAGAATTATGTGTGAATCACCCCGTGTGATGAGGCCATTCATGCAAACAAATCCACACATTCTTCCCCTGCAAGTAGCACTGCTCTTAATTATTCAAGATGGGTCATGAATAAGCAAACAAAGACAAGGCTTTATAAAGGTACTGTAGTGCTGTATGCTTGTTAAGTGGAGTAAATAACTGGAGAGCACCCTGTACCCTGAGTACTCATAACCTGGCTGGGATCATTTTTGGTGAGCTCCTGTCTGCTTTAGAGGAGTAAAAGGTGATCAAAGGCACCGCGAAAGCTTCAAATATTGCCTTTCTGAAAGGAAAATCTTTCCCTCTTGTTTACTTTAGAGAAATCACTGCAGCATCGATTGATTCTTGAGATGCTACGCAGTTGTGGCAGAAATGTCTCTGTCGGAAGAAATCTCGATCTCCAGGAGTAAGTCTGAGCTAAATATACAGTACGTCCGCATCAAATACGCTTCAAAGTAATCCCGCCTACACAATACGCCTGGCTCGTTATATTTCATTATTTGTAACGGTTTGTGTAAAAAGTTTGTGCTGCTTTTGAGTACTAAACTGCAGAGAAAAGGCAAAAGAGTGCCTCTATTTAAAGTGCGCTACCAAAAAAAAAAGTAGACATACCCAACAACACGTCAGCACGGACTAAAGCCACAGCACTTCAGCTTTTGTAGATTTACAAGACATTAGCAGGCACGCTATGACGGTTTTAGGCATTAAATGACTGATTAGTGAGAGTTTAGTAATCCGAATTTCACACACATGCAAGTATTTCTGAAGTGATGTCTCGAAGTAGCCTGAGGGACCAGATGGTGAATACCATTTCAGTCGGTGGAGAGGGAGAAAATGAGCTCGCAGCGGTCCCAGTTTACTTTAATTTAATTCTGCATGTCGCGTGAATTGCCTTTAGTTCCGTAGTTGAGTTTGTTAATGGAAACAGAGTACATTTTGGCCAGTGTTTGCTTCACATCAAGTGGATGAAATTACAATAAAGTGCCATGGCAGTTGTTTTTGAGGGTAAAGCTGTTGCAATTATATATAATTATAGGCGAGAGATCAGACTGTGAAGTCCAAATCGGTGTAATAGAATGGGAAAACAATTCACTTAAATAAATGTTTGTAAATAAGAAAAAAAGGCTTATCAGCGTTTGCTCCTTCAAATAGCTTCGCCACACTGCTGATGTGATCCATCTTCAGTAAATTAAAATATTCTCAAACTTGTAATTATTTTCAGCAGAACTGTCAGAGGTGTTGACCCTGTGTGTTTTGATACAGGTGGGAATAATTTGTTTTTTCAAGTACTGAACATATGAATCTGATTAAGTGTGACAAAACGGGCGGGGCGGCAAAGGACAAGGTAGCAATCAGCAAGCTTAGAGGCAATAAACCAAACGCACAACGTGTGAAATATTGCATCTGATTTCTGCCACAGGTACACACAAAGTCTACTTTTTAGCGCCTGAGAAATCAACTCTATGGCTGTCTGAAGTGACGTTAACAGATGGCAGCATTGCTCCTACTCTATTTATCTATTTACCTGCAAAGACAAAAGAAAGTCACTCTGGCAGTTAAACAAAACCACTCTGAATTTTAAATAAAGGGGGCATGTGGACGGCTGCGATCAATTGCATGTGTGCGCTTCGAGCGATTGTGAGATGTGCTTAATCAGACAAAACAACCATATTAATCTTTTTCTGCCACGCAGGATGAGTTTTTGTACCATTTTCCACCTGCACCTGTGATCGCTTGCTGAGTCGTAGCCTCTCCTCAGGACACCATCCGTCTTCTGCCGGTGTGAAGGTTAAGGACCTGCTCACCTGACCACCACGTATCACTGATTGCGGTGTAAAGCGCTGCGACTGTGTGAGAATGCATGTCACACTTTGGCTGCGCGTTGCCGCTTCGGTTGGCGCGGAGTGAAAACATTTACAGTTTAAGGGGCCTGCTGGGAGCCTCGCTTCACAGGGGCGGCTTCATTTCCTTCTTATTTTTGAATGGAGCAGGAGGACCGTAGTGAGTTTCTACTGAGAGACGCTCAGACACCGAGCAAATGCAATTTGTTTTGTCGGATCCGGCACTTATGGATGACTGTCCACATTGTGTTTTTACAAGTGACCAGAATGGGTTTGTGAGTTCCAATGGTATATTACTGCTGTCAGCTTCACAATGTCGATGCAAATGTGCAAACACATTTTCTGCTTGACTCCCATCATCTGCCAGAAAACTCAACAGCGGTAACAAGAGAGTTTTACTGTTGCTGCTGTTAATTCTGTTGAGAAAATGGGAGAAAAACAAAGACAAACAACATCACTGTCTTGTCACTTGTCACTCTGGCTCTTCTTCACGAGTTTAGATCTCCATGAAATGTTAAGTCAAATATAGACTCAGTTTCCAGTTCAGTACACACCCCTGGGTTAAAAAAACTCCACACCAGCCACGTCAAGCTGCATGTAGCAGATAGAGCGAGCCAGGAAGTCAGACAAGGGAACGGCACAGTGCTTCTGATCTCACTTTTCAGAATAAAACACCCTGTGCAGACTCTGGGATCTACAGCACAACAAATAGATGAATACATGTAACAAATACAAATAGAGATACTGCATAGTTTTTGTTCACCTCATTTAGATCAAGAATACAGAAAATAAAGCGTTGCTCGAGACTTCATTTCTGCATTAAAGGTGCCGCAGCTTCAGGCTAATGGCCTGACCCAAGCTAAAGATATATATAATAACCCAGAGATCACATCTGAGTCGCCTGTTTGAACTAATCAAAGAGTGTCAGTCATTCCTGAGAGCTCGGATCGTTTGTAATGAACATGGTGTCAAGCACCATAAATTATGTGACGGAGGAAAAAAAAAAAAAAGTCCAACTTTTACCAAAAGCGTGCCACTCTTCAAATGGGGTTTTCTATAGTCGCTTAGCAACAACAAGAGCCATAACCATCACTTCCAACATACGACCTATTAGCGCTTCGGTTAAAAAGTGGCACCCCGTGGACGCAGCTGCTCCAGGAGTGGCTGTTATAGGTCAAGGCCGCATTTAGCCATGCAATTAATATGAATTCTGTAAATTGTGTGAAAGTGAAAGGGTGGATGAAAGGAGAGAAGGAGTGTAGGTAGGTAGGTAGGTAGATAGATAGATAGTCTCATATTCAGTGTGCTCTCAATTATCCTCCTCATAATCATGCTTTTCATTCAGGGCCGCATTACCATGGCACACACACCCGACAGGCTGTCTGATTTCTCAAAGGGCCTTTGCATATTGAATCAAATCAAGTGAAACAGAACCAGCACAACCTAATGGGAAATGTTGCTCCTCCCGACAGGCAGAAAGGCGCCGTCATCATTTTAGCATATCACAGAGTCTTCTGTATGACCGCAAATTTTCGTTCAATCACTCGGCTAAATATGTGGACAAATGTTGTTGCTGATTTGAATATAAAAGCAGATGAAATCGATTATGAAACGGTTGCTCACAGCGGGCGTTTCGTGCGAGCCGCGGTGCTTTGAGTCCTCGCCGTCCTTCTGCTTCTTCGTGTTCCAGAAGTTGTTGCTTTCCTGTTATGCAATTAATAGCGAGGAGAAGTGAATGTGAAGGCCTCTCTGGGATAAACACGAGCGTTGCTCCACTTTTTGCCGAGTATTGTTATCTAACTATAGGTCATTTGTATAACAAGCCAATCTTAGTTGCCAAGCATTGGAATAAAACACCTTACCCTGGGATACTTGAAGGCATCACGCGTTCATGTACATCCCCATAGTGATTTCCTACATATCATAGAATGGCTTGATTGACACCAGGCATTCAGCAAGTGTGTTATATCTGTGCTTTAAAAAAAAAAACAAAAAACTGGTGTCGTTGCTCCCCTTATTCAGCTTGTGAGAAGTGCCAAGTCACGCTACGTCAGCGAGTTTGATACGCTTCCTGTTTTTCGTAACAGAGCATGTGTGCATCTCTGGGACCCTGTAGCATGAGATGTGGGCCGTGAAGACATCTGGTGAAGCCCAGTTATAAAGGCGGAATGTAAAATGTGAGATATGAAACAAGTAGTTGCCTTTTATTGTGATTCTTTCCCACTTGCAGTAATGAAACGCCATCAATACTAATGTTGTTTTTATCCTGCCAGAGAGGCAGACAGCAGCCGTGACCAGAACAGTTCAGCAGAATCAAATTAATCAAGCAATTAATCGAGTAAGTAAATTGTTTGTGGGTATAATAATTATATTAAATTTAATGGAGAAGAGTGCTGATGATTGTGTAGCACCCTGCGCAGCTAACATCAATACCAATATTTGAGGTGGCTTTGAGTCTTTAAATGCATAATAACCTCCACCTGTGATAAAATCACAACTTAAAGATTCAGAATTTAAGACTCAATCAATTATTTTCTGAGACATGCGCTGTTTAGCTCGTGCTACAAAGTGCCAGTCCAGCTAATGGTCGAGCAAAGGAGAGACAGAAAGTGCAAGACTCTCGTGGTTTAATTACGAATCAGAAATCCTTGTTTGTGTAGCAGTATTTCACCCGAGCCCTTCCTGCTGTATAACATCTGTACACTGGCTGGCAGACATTTTGTCACCAGTTGGTAAAGTAACAATGCGGACATGTAATCGCTAACGACGTCATGCTCAGACTTTTTTTCTTTTGTTCTTGTGCGATTGCTATGGATGCCAAACGGGGCTAATAACACGTTAATAGGTGTCACCGCTGCTCAGTCTGACTGCCTTTCATGGCGGCGTTTCCCAGCCAGGACGCAGAATGCATTTGTCATGCGAGGTGGATGTCAACGCTGAAGAGGGCTGACATCTGGCATGCTGTTGAGGGGGACGAGAATAATGTCCTGTAAGCAGGCAGCAGTGTTTATTTATTTATTGTTTTTTTTTCTTTAGCTAGCTCGCCTTCACTTTGATTGCTCCTTGAGGTCCAACGGGCAACATCAAATGTGTCCAGACCTGGTTTCCATGTAGTCTAAAAAAGATCAGACTCCACGTGTCCCTTCTTTTCTTTCCACTGCAAATGTGTGGTAAAAGTCAGAAGCCTGTTAGAGCACAGCCTACTAAGTTATCTATCTGAAGTGGCTTCTGTCTCTGTCTGAATTCCAATTCATGAGAGGGTATTAAGAAGTTTTCTCTCCCTGTGTGTCCTCTCTTTCACTCTCTGGCTCTAGTTTATCTCCCCCCTCACCACAGCTCCCCCGCTGTGTTCTTAAACATTGGCATCTGTGTCTCTGCGGCATGGTTGGTGGATCAGCTCGGCCGCCGCGGTGGCGGTCACAGCAAAGCTGCGTGCTCCATGTCAATAGGACCACAGCTCAGTTTCAAGGCCCCAGGCTGTCAGAGCGCGAGTCTCATCAGACCACAGTGGGACCAGAGAGAAAAAAAAAAAACCTCAGCGGCTCATGCAAATGTGCTCTGGTTTGGTTCCTCCCATCAGTCGTGTGGTTTGTGCACACAAACAGAGCGATTATCATGATTCCCGAACGCACACTTCCACCAGGGTGGTCCCACAAAATTAAATCATCACATGCTGACAAACTGACAACAAACAGTGGTCACTCAGATGATTTAAGGGCTGGGAGAGTGTTGTTTCTAGACAACAGTCAGAGAGACAGAGGGTCTTGTTTGCCTTCCAGACCTGTTTACGGTGCAGACACAGCTCAGAAAAAAAAGAGCAAATCGATGCAGAGCTACTCACCGACTCCTATTACCCTAACAGGAGAATGATGATGGGGATCATCTGCTGCGCCACACAACTCCAGCGGGGGTCGCGCCTGCAGGCCACACCGGTCACTCATTTTCTCATTTTTCAGTCAAGATCTCATGGGCTCCACACTGCTATGGAAACGGAGTAATCCTACCTCTGCAGCACGATGGTCTGTTCTGATGGGCAAACATCACTCGTTTTCTTTCTTCCTTTTTCTTTTGAGCACCGTTTATTAATCGTGCATGGTGCTTTAATAAAAGTTACGGAGGCATACTGACAACAAATCAGCTGCAAAAAATGCTGACTCTGCTATTACTCCTCCTGTTTGCTTCACCAAAAACATGATGAGACATCACAAATAGAAAAAAATTAAAAACAGAAATAAAAATCATGTTACGCTATACATATTTTGACAGTACTGTTGCTCTGCCATCACAGTGACCAAACATCTCATCTTGGACATCTGTGTTCCTATAGAGCACAAATACTCTCTCTCACATACCGAGCTATGACATGTACGAGCAGCTGAGCTTGACAAATATCAATATAAGGGCTGCCTGGCTAAGACATGTATGACTGTGCTGTAATTGCGGCGTTTGAAACTGGGTTAAAAACGATCAAACGACAGCCTCAAAGGTTTAGCCTGAAGAGCACAAAGTCAAAAATGTCCCTTTCACAGTTCCATACAGCCACTTGATTGGGCTCTCTCTTTACCGTGAGAGCGAAGAGACACTGTTGATTTTATTTTTTTCTACCTTAAAATTGGAGGAAGAATGAGAAGAAACACAATATGAGAGGAGGAGGCAGCAGTGGCGGCGGCGGCAAAGCCATTAGGCAAGATTTCAGTTGAGAGCCGGGGAGACGCGTGTGGAGCAAAACCCGAGAGGAGACCTCTTGATTTGACGATCCGAACGCAGCGGCTTTGTGGTTTCTGTGTTGGCGTGAGATGGCATCTATCAGTCGGAGATGAATTAATAGAACAATCCCACAGAACAACTGCTCTCATTTAGAGCCGTCCTGCTGAGTTCATAGCATGTGTCTGTGTGTGTGACACTGCATGAGCCTCTGCAGCACAAACAAAACCCCCTCACACACACACACACACACACACACACACACACACACACACACACACACACACACACACACACACACAACAAACACTAATTTTCAGTGTGCGAGCTCTGTCGTAGGTCCCGCGGCTAAGAAGCTTTCTGATTTACTTTGGTAATCCCAGCTGTAAGTCCCCTTATGACTGTCAGCGCACACTGCTGATGCTAAATAAGAGAACAGAGCGGTAAAAATCTAATTACTTTAAATCTTTATTTCGTTTGGAGGTGATTAGCAATGTAACATTATAACCTTGGGACGATTTGTTTTCACGCCACCGATCTCAAATGAAGTAATATTTACTGTACATCTCAGGGCTTAGCAATGCCTGCTAACTATAACCAATTACGCCTAATTAGACATTTTGCGCCCACGATGTAAAGGGAACTGTTATTGCTGCATAGCAATCTAATCACAGTCTGACTTGTCTGAAAAAAAATGTCTGAAACAGTCTGAAAAAAATGTGTCTGCCTCGAGGTATGTTTTGGTAGTTTTCTATTCTTTAAATCAGAAATAAAAAAAAATAACATTTTTATGTTTTTTTCACGGGTGGTAAATAACGATCGTTAAAAGAAATCCTCTGTTCGCAAAGAACATTAATGCTATTGGCTATTTAGAAGAAGAGCATGTACTGTCATGAACCTCTCCCTTGGAAGCAGCATTCAAACACGGATGTAGGAAATTGCGGTTCTAAGATTGGCTCGGCGGTAATGCACTTCAGTTATGTGCGGCACTGCGGGGAGGAAAAAAATGACTTTCATTAAGTTACACTCAAGTTCCTACATCGGTGATGATAAGCTCTCAGAGGGGCCGGCCGTCTCGGCAGCCACACGAATTAAGTCTCCCGCCGGACACAATATAACAAAAGAAATGAAAATATTCTATTACTTCTCGGCAGATGTATATGTAAAAACCAAATTTGATTTGTGGGTATAAGATAAGACAAAGTGACGCGCAGAAATGTTCTGTGTCGCGCGTCGTGAGCAATGAGCACATATGTAGCGCGCTGGGATCATGAACACAAGCAATACAGGTGCTCCAACAGACTGCTCGCCGCTACGCCGTGGAGCTTAATAATGAGTGTTATTACAAAGACCAGATGTTCAGCTCATAATCCATCCTCTAATTTGATTAGCAAATTGTCAATACAAAGTCAGGCTCTTTAGGGAGGCTACATCGAGTTGAATCAAGCTCTAATTTAGCTGTCTGGTAACCAACGCAGCTTGTATAGCGGCGGGGGCGCCGGGGTCACGTGCGCTTGCCAGCTTGTTTCAGGCAAAATGTCGAGCAGATGCCATTCAGCGGCGCGCTTGTCGTCCAAATATTAGGAGAGGTGTCATTACCTCCGCATTTAGCATGCAAACCCACACTGAGAGTGAATAGCGGACACCCCGGATGCATGTGACAGCGGCTGTCCTCCGATCAACTGAAGTGCGTGGCTTTCACCGAGAGGGAAGAAATGGCACAATTAAAGCCGGAGCGCCTTGAGATGCTGGTTCCACAGTTAATTCTCAACCAATTAAGTCAAATTGACTTTGCTCCGGTTTGATTGTCAGTTACACAGCTTGCATTGGATCTTCATCAACAGTAATTGCACTTCAAAGAGGGCAAGAGAGTGAAGGATCCGCCGTGACAGCTCAGGACATGGGTTGTAGGCATGTGTCCAAAAAAAAACGCAGGAGTGGGGGAGCGAGATGAAGAAGGAAGAAAAAAAAAAAGATAAAACCGGAGCCAGCACGGATGCGAGACGAGGCTAAAAATCTGGTTTCACACTCACTCGCGTTCATCATCAAGGAGAGAAAGAGGCATATCTGACAGACTCTAAGTGGTTAAAGCAATCTTAACAAGCCAGCCTTCGGAAAAATTACAAAATGTTAAAACACTTGGCTACCATTTGGACATAGTGAATTAGAAGCATCTAAATTACATTCTCGGGCTCTGTGAAATAGAAGACAGATGACTGTGTTCTGAAGCTTTATGACTCACTTTTGCAGTTTGAAGGAATGACAACAGAGTCCTTTCTGTGTCAAGAAAATGCACTTTTTTTCCTCCCATCCAAGTTTGTTGTTCCCCACAGTAGCTCCACATAAACTACATCTGACTGGAGAAGGCTGAGCGGAATTGATAGAGCCAAGGGTATTTATCCGTCAAGATTCATGACCTGCCATCTGCAAGATCACGTTTCAGGGTGAAGGTGTTGTCAGTTGGGCCAGACTGGGCCCCCTTAATTTACACTGCATCAAAGCGCCGTGTTGCAGGGGAGAAATGTAATCCTGATGCGCTGTAAATCCTAAAAGGGCCCCTAAGTGTGTGGTCCCAGTTCTCCGTGGGCCGTGAAGGACAAAAAACACTCAATACTTAACTTTTTTTTTTTTTTTGTGATTGAAGAAGTAAACAAGATGACCCACTCTATGGAGGACTTACATGTTGAGCATTTAAATCTTCATCAGCCTTCACTAAGCCGGCGCGAACTGTGTGAATCTGAAGACAATGAGGAGAAAAATGGTCGTCGAAGAAAATTGAAAAGGTTGGCAAAAGTTACTGCCCGTGGTGTGACCCTTATCTTTGCTCGGGAAAATTATTGCAGGTGTCTTATCAACGTCCTTTTTCATTCATTTATCATTTCCTGTGTCAGCTGTGCTCGCACTCGGAGTATATCAGTTAAGAGGGGATTAGTTTACAGCAGGGCTGCGTAAAGTGAGGCCAGTGGGCCAACACTGGCCTGCCAGAAGGTTTGATTTGGTTCACCAGATGTTTCTAGTGAAAGAAAATGGAACTGGGGGGGGTAACACGGGGGAAAACCAGTTTCTGGAGCAGAAGTCAGGAGTGTGACAATCTGCATACAGACAGATTGAGACACAGAGACCCTGAACTGCTGAGAATCCTCTTAAAAGTTGGTCTAACTTCACTGGAGTCTATGCGGACATTGCTCATCGCCACAGGTGAAACACACCTCGGAGCTCTTTTGAATGTAAGGACGGAAACACGAACAATGTTTACCAGTTTGCATCACATACATACAGTCAGAGACACACGCAGGCTGCCCGGCTCATAGTTCATCCCTCGTTTACCCATCCACCTGTTACATGTGCTAGCAGCAGTTGAGCAGAAGTTCACCGTTCAGGTGTTCAGATCATCCTGCTATGGAGGATCATTCCAAATCACAAATAAAATCGAAAGGCTAAATGGAAAATCCGAAGCGATCAGTGGAAATAAAAAAATGTATCATTATTTCACTACAAAATAAAAGTGAAATACTAATATAGTGATATACTATACAGTGAAATACTATATATATAACCTGCTGAAGTCATGTGGAAAATGTTTCATATATTGATCAGTTTTGTTATGAATAATAATCAGGTGCTCTCACCAATCTTTGTAATTTTAAGTGTCTTAAATGTTTCATTTTTATAGGCTATAGCCGTCATGGGAATGTCCAGTAATATCAATAAGAAAAAAATAGTCAAGCATGTCACCTGTATAAAACATCATCCATCCATACGTTACTGTGCAAAGCATGAAATGCACTTAGCTGTCATTTATGTCTTTGTAATGCAAAAACATCTCTTAAGGATTATGTTTGTACCACGCGTCCTCGCCCATGAAGCAGAATGTGTCCCATGATACTGATTATAATATCAGTTAGTCTGAGCATAACTCTTTGCTC